>NW_025814592.1:0-60877 GCF_018902025.1 Drosophila willistoni | reverse complement strand
GGACTTACAACGTCCACTTTTGCCGATTACACGGCAATCCTTAGCAGATCCAAATGCCCAATACAAGCCTCTGCAAAACTAGAGGAACACCTTAAGGTGGTAGAGGAATGGCTAGCAACCTGGCGTATCCGGGTCAACGAGCAGAAATGCAAACATGTTACATTTACGCTTAACAGAAGAAACTGCCCAGCTCTAATGCTAAACAACGTACCAGTTCCTCAAGCCGTGGATGTCACTTACTTGGCATCCACCTAGACAGAAGACTAACTTGGCGCAAGCACATCGAAGCAAAAAAGTCACAGCTTAAACTGAAAGCGAGTAGCCTACATTGGATCATCAATGCTCGGTCCCCTCTACGTCTGGAGTATAAAGTCCTCCTATACAACTCCGTACTGAAACCCATCTGGACTTACGGAGCCGTACTATGGGGAAATTGCAAGTACCAGCAATGTCGATATTATACAAAGAGCGCAGTCGAAGATTTTAAGATCAATCACGGGGGCCCCGTGGTATATACGAAACGACAACATTCAAAATGATCTAATATAACTAGCGTAAAATCTGAAATAGGTACTCAACAACTAAAGTATTCTGCGAAACTGGATGCACACCCAAATGTTCTTGCCAATTCCCTTACGCGAACTAATAATAGAACTCGTCTTAAAAGAAATGACAGACCAACCCAATAACAAGTGATTAGGGCCGCCTGCAATATCCCAGGATTTATCTTAAGTACTAGTCTAAGAAAAATATCTCAAACTTGTTGTTAGGCTCTAATTTAAGAGTAGATTCAACAAATATATATTAAACGTTAAAAAAAAAAAAAAAAAAAAAAAACCTCTCGTCAACCTTGCTTCAGATCTATAACACTTTCTTTGCGAATTGAATAGAGAACTGAACCACAAAAAATAAAAAGGACTATCTAGAAAATCAAAGAAACGAGAACGCACAATTTAGTTACACATTTATATTTTGAATTATGGAAAAGATGCTTTGAAACATTTTCAGCCCTGTTTTAAATTAGGATTATTGAAAAGTCTTCTTCCATGTGAAATTCATACAATTATTATAGCCAATTCCGCGATATGTTAATATAGAACATTTTTTCTTCACTTCTATGAAATTTTGATTGGCAATGGAAACGTCTGTTTTAATATCAATTTACGATATTAAACTTGAAAGTTCGAAAAAAAAAACATGACGCTGAGCGTGCATCTGAAATATGAAGAAAATAATGTTCTTTTTATATTGAGCAATATGATTTATTACCTTGGCTTTGGAACTATCCAACTGGGCCAACTGTTGGGCAGCAATTATTCCAATTATTCTTCCTTCATCTTGGTCTGACTTCCCCGCTGACTAAGGGCACGTCCGATCATTAGGACGACAGTGCGCATCAGGATGGGCATAAATCCGCGAAGTGGAACATAACGGATCTTAACAATTTCACAAAAAAAAAAAATATTTCTAAAAAATTACATAAATTTTGTAGTTAATTCGAGAGTAGAGAAATTTTTGGTTGTGCTCGAATCGAAACTGTAAGATATTCTTAGCAAGTAACGTGTAGCTCCAGTAGGTACTACAGCGGAGAAATTCATTATAGTTATATACATATATCGGCGAAGAGAAGAATTCAGGGTTTCCTGAATCGTTGATACCGTTGTTGGATTCCATTTTTTTTTACTAATTTTGTGCAGCAAGTCTCGACGTGCTTTACGGTTGACTTCCAGAAGGAAAAGAGACTGAGTTCTCTCAACCGCACACCGAGCCACACTCGATAACAGCATATGCTGTCATCGCACATGTCTAGTGTTAAACAGTTCTACATCAGTCAAGATATTCATTACTTAACACTGATCAATTCGCCTTAACAGTAGGCACACAATTCAAATTATTAGAAATGCCTAATTTAATCTCCGACACGGTCATCCTGACAAATTACACGTCCTCGTGTAGGAGGAGTATAAACCACCTTTACAATCTCCGACACGGTCATCCTGACAAATTACACGTCCTCGTGTATCAGGAATATAAAGCACTTTTACAAAACATTATTTTCACATCTTTGTTTTAACTAACTGTACCAAAAACATTCTGTTTTATGCAGTTTGTCAAATCCAGTTTAATGTTAATTCAAAATCTCTTATTTGCTATAACATATTCGTAACTAAAATTCTTATTTCATATTTTTCTCCTTGCCTATTTTAACATTTGTTTGTTTATATTTCTTTTACAATTCATTAAACATTACAATGTTTTCAATATTTTCTTATTTTATAACCTCCACATTTTCATTCTTATCAAACAACATTTTCGCTTTTAGTTTTACAAACATTGTCTTTTCTTTATGTTCTCATTTACGTTTCAAGAATCCACGGCAAGGTACCACCACGTAACATCGACAACAACACTCTTTCTAAAAACAATATTCCCTAGTGCCTCATTCACTAGTCCATACGGTCTGTTTCACCCGTCTCTTTATCACAGTCCTTTCCAACTGTTTCCATACGGTCTGTTTCACCCGTCTCTTCATAACAGTGCTTTCCAACTGTTTCCATACGGTCTGTTTCACCCGTCTCTTCATCACAGTCCTTTCCAACTGTTTCCATACGGTCTGTTTCACCCGTCTCTTCATAACAGTCCTTTCCAACTGTTTCCATACGGTCTGTTTCACCCGTTTCACCACAGTCTCTCCCAACTGTGCCATTACGGTCTCTTTCACCCGTTTCACCACAGTCTCTTCCAACTGTGCCATCACGGTCTGTTTCACCCGTTTAACCAGATGAATCATACTCATCTCCGTCGATATCCAGCACGCTTGGTACCTGCACCTCTGGCATTCTCCGTAAACTATCATGTGGGTACTTATACTGTCTTTTACTTGACATGGACTTCAACGTATATCTATCGCCTTCTAATACTTCCATGACCATAAATGGTCCACGAAACTTAGTGTCCAACTTAGTCTGTTGTCTCTCACTATTTTTGATCAGAACATAATCTCCCTTACTGAATCTGACTACTTTTGCCTTGTCTTTATCTAATTTAAGTTTGTCATAGCTTGCTGCATTGTCCATATTTCTTATAGCCTGAGATCTTTGTTCATTTAAGTCCATCGCTCTCTCATCATCATCAATGGGAACTAATCCTAATGGTCGAGCACTCTTACCGATTAATAATTCTAACGGACTCGATTTTGTAACTCGATTAACTGTACAGTTTAATGCTAATTGAACGTCCCCTATAGCATCTTGCCATGAACGTTCACTGGATTCAACGATAGTTAATAGTTTTTTTAAAGTGCTCATCACTCTTTCGACCTGTCCATTTGCCCGGCTAGCACCTGTCGCTATCAGGTGAAGCCGAATTTTCTGAGAAGCACAGAATTCGTCAAATTTCAATCGCGTGAAACTTCCGCCTTGATCAGCCACTAATCGAGCAGGTACTCCAAAAGCGCAATCGATGACTTTAATGCGTCAATACAACTAACTGCGTCAAGCTTATAAGTGTGGTACAAATAAACATATTTTGTAAAACCAACGATTTGAACAATGACATACTCTTTACAATCGTTCTTCCCACTTAGTTTTCCAGTTATATCTATATGCAACGTATGCCAAGGAATGCTAATCTTCGGAATCGAATGCAGTTCCATTTGGAGTTTTCAGGACGCTGATTTTGTCACCCTACAAGTGATGCAATTCTCTACAAACTTTCGAACGTACTTCGCAATTCCCGTAAACCAGTAATGCTCGTACACTTTATCTAGGGTCTTTTCCCAACCTAAGTGTAAGATCGATTCAGGTACTTGGTTTATTACAGACCATCTAAAGGTTCTAGGAATGACTGGCAAATAACGAGTCCTACAATTTCTTTGAATTTTTCTGTAAAGCACATTAGCTCTCATTTCATAAGTTGCAGCTAAATCTTTAGAAAGTTCACCCTCACTCAACTTGTTAGTTGTTTGCAAAATATCCTGATCACGTTGTTTTTCGGCTTGAATCCAATTTTCAGAAATTTCCATCAACTGTACATGTTTTTCTACAACTTTATTTTGATTCTCTTTTTTCTTATCAGGCAAAGGATTCCTTGACAGAAAATCTACATGGGCCATACGTTTGCATTTCGCGATATTGAATATCAAAATCGAATGCTTAAAGGAATGCCCACCATCGATGCACTCTAGGTGATAGCTCAATTTTTGTTCTAGACGCCTTTAACGAATTACAATCAGTAAAAATGAGAAACCTATTACCATGTAGATAATGTCTAAAGTGTTTTACTGCATTAACTACCGCGAGTGTTTCTAACTCATAAGACGTGTATTTCGATTCACACACACTAGTAGTTTTACTGAAGTATTCAACCACATACGGTTTATTTTCAATTCAATGCAAAAGTATGGCTCGATAGCCAATGGCACTTGCATCTGTATGCAGTTCTATGGGGTATTTAGGATCAAATATTACCAAGACTGGTTTGCTGTTAAGTATATCAATAATCTGTTAAAGAACCTTCTCATGTTCATTCGTCCAATCAAAATTAATTTTAATAGATGTAAGAGAGTAAAGAGGTTTCAATAGCTGGGGGAATCCTGATACAAATTGGCGAAAATACGAAGCCAATCCTATAAATTGCCTCAATATTGTAATTGACCGGGGTGGTGGCAATGCGCTTAATGCTTCAATTTTACGCCAATTTGGACGAATCTCACCCACCTGTACTTCGTATCCTAGATACTGAACAGAATCCCTCAAAAATGAGCATTTTTCTGCATTAAACGAAAAGCCTGCCTTAGTCAAAATATTCAAGACGATCTCTAATCTTTCAATAGCTTCTTCCTTAGTTGACGCCACGATCATTATATCATCCATATAGACAATAACGTACGAAAATGCCAAATCGCCCACTGCTTTCATCACTGCTCTTTGAAAAACCGACGGTGCGTTCTTTAGACCAAACGGCATCGCTAAAAACTCAAATTGTCCGTCCGGAGTGACGAATGCAGTGTACTCAATGGAATTCTCGTGTAATGGGACCTGATAATACCCGCAAGTCATGTCCAAGCAAGTAAAGTATCTTGCTCCACGCAATCTAGCTATCTGATCGGAAATTAATGGTAGAGGAAACTTATCTGAAATGGTATTTCTATTTAATTCCCTATAATCGACACAGAGTCTCACAGATCCGTTTTTCTTTTTTACTTTTTTACTAAGGTGAACTGCTCGGCCTTATTACATTATAATCTATTAGCTCTTGAACTTTTGACCGGAGTAATTCTCTTTCACTGGGACTGAATCTGTAAGGGCGTCTTTGCACAGTCTTGGTGGGTTCTACTAATCGAATTGACATTACACCAGTAGTTACGCGAGTTAAAGGAGTTCCGCGAATGAATGATTTTGAATGCTTTCTTAACAATCTTAACAATTGATTTTTATCTTTTCCCTGTGCTTCAGTTGCTAAATTATTAAAGTCATTTTCGTAACTTTTTACAGAACAAACGTTAACTGTTTTGTCTTTAATTATTTCCACACCAATAGTTGATACTATTGCAGAGTATCCTTGTGCTAAAATTTCGCGGCAAATTACAATATTATTTTTCATATTAGTATCTTGGACTACATGAAATACTACTTCGATACAATTTCCATTTATCATTACATTACTTGTGATTTGAATTGACGAAACTACACTAACATTGCCAATTCCACTTAATGATATTACGTTATTTGTTCTTTTCCCAGACAGTTTGTCTGCTATGCTCTCTTTGACTAACGAGCATTCTGCGCCTGAATCAAATGTAATCGGAAAATTCTCACCTCGGTGCAACATAATTGCTTTTGGTTCATCAACGACACATAGGTTAACCCTCTTATGAACACGTGATCGTGCGCCACCATCCGAACTCTTGGGGCATTGAGTAAAGATGTGTCCCGGCTCGTAACATCGATAGCATGTCACGACTTAAGGACGCACTGACGAAGCTCGCTGATCTTCTCCAGATGTAGAAGGTTTCTGCACTCTGCATTCCGACTTCCTGTGTCCAAGCTTTCCACATAAGTCACATTTGATTTGCAATGTTTTAACACGCTTTGCAATTGAATAATCGTCTGAAGAGCTGGACCGCTTTTCAAACGAAAAGACTTGTAACTCGGACTGTAAGTCTCGTCTGCTGCGAATAGTCCCTATGTACGCAATTCGTTGTAGTCTGCGGTCATAGTTTGCTAAATGACCAAGAACAACCGATGCAGCAATTTGCTCAAGATCCATGCCACGCCATTTTGTTAAAAGTGACGTCATTAGCCGACTTGCACACACGGCAAGACACTCGCCAGAATTTGGGCGACTGTTCAGCAAATTCAAAATAGGCCGGTGTCTCTGAGTTTTCGTATCTTTGCTCGAAAAGCTGTCTAAATTGTTCCCATGTGATGCCTGGGTAGCAAATCTGCGATAACCACTGCGAAGAGCTTCCTTCCAATGACTTCGTCAAGGCCAAAATTAACGCACTACCTTGCAATGGTTTTTCTTTTAGAATGATGTCCACCGTAGCACACCATTGCGTGGCGTTGGCTCCAGCAGCGTCAGAGTTAAATTTCGGTAGAACAATTTCACCATCTTGTCGAGATTTACTAGGCGATGCACGAAAAGTTTTTACTAGCTCCCAGAAGTTTCGATTTTGTTGTTCTAATAAAATGCGAAACTGCTCCTCGTTTATTGTTGGTCTTGAGTTAGATCCCACTTCTGATATTGACGAAGAGAAGAATTTCCTGAATCGTTGATTCCTTTGTTGGATTCCATTTTTTCACTAATTTTGTGCAGCTAGTCTCGACGTGCTTTACGGTTGTCTTCCAGAAGGAAAAGAGACTGTATTCTCTCAACCGCACACCGAGCCACACTCGATGACACAATATGCTGTCATCGTACATGTCTAGTGTTAAACAGTTCTACATCAGTCAAGATATTCATTACTTAACACTGATCAATTCGCCTTAACAGTAGGCGCACAATTCAAATTATTAGAAATGCCTAATTCAATCCAAAATTAACGCACTACCTTGCAATGGTTTTTCTTTTAGAATGATGTCCACCGTAGCACACCATTGCGTGGCGTTGGCTCCAGCAGCGTCAGAGTTAAATTTCGGTAGAACAATTTCACCATCTTGTCGAGATTCACTAGGCGATGCACGAAAAGTTTTTGCTAGCTCCCAGAAGTTTCGATTTTGTTGTTCTAATAAAATGCGAAACTGCTCCTCGTTTATTGTTGGTCTTGAGTTAGATCCCACTTCTGATATTGACGAAGAGAAGAATTCAGGGTTTCCTGAATCGTTGATTCCTTTGTTGGATTCCATTTTTTCACTAATTTTGTGCAGCTAGTCTCGACGTGCTTTACGGTTGTCTTCCAGAAGGAAAAGAGACTGTATTCTCTCATCCGCACACCGAGCCACACTCGATGACAGCATATGCTGTCATCGTACATGTCTAGTGTTAAACAGTTCTACATCAGTCAAGATATTCATTACTTAACACTGATCAATTCGCCTTAACAGTAGGCGCACAATTCAAATTATTAGAAATGCCTAATTCAATCTCCGACACATATATAAGTGATGACAAGATGTTTCTATTCACTAATTTTAATAAAATACAAATTAAAAAGTAAAATGTTCCAATAAATAAATAAACATTTTTGGGGAAAAAACCATGGAATAACAATTTTTTTGGTATTATCTTTAGGAGCATATAAAACACACCCTTTAAATGTTCATTTATTTATTTAAATCTCAACAATTTCTAAGAATTATTAAACTTAAACTTAAAGTAATGAACATTTTAAATAAATTTGTCCTTTTCTAACTCTAGAGTATTAAGCATTTAAAGTTCTCCAGTTATTTCGTAGTAAACAAGAAGATTTGAAATAAATATTGACGGATTTTACGTTGGCTAATATGAAAACTTATTAGAGTTAATACATTGAGAGCTTGAGAAAGAATATGTAATTAACCTGCTCCCACAAGATCTTTGAGACTAGGGCCATGGTACGGAACCCTTCTTTTAGGTGAATATTTTCGTTACTTTTTACGTTTTTCGTTTCGTTTTATTTTTTTGTGTGTTGACTGATGTGTCACGGCCGCAGTAAATAATTAAAATAATTTTGCAACTAGATTTAGATTTCATGTCTTTTGTCGACGCTAAATTAAAATGTATCTCCTCGTATATGTAAGTTTTGTTGTATCCGCATATATATATATTTATATCTGCATCCAAAGGAATCTAAGCACAGTCGGTCATTTAGTCATCATTTAGGTGGGAAAATCGTCTGGGGATGTCATAAATTGGGGGAAATTTTCGATATTTATTATGTCTTTGGGAATTTTCAAAAAAATTAAAACCAAATTGAGTATATATACTTAGGTACTATTGTTTATTTCAAAAAATAGCACAGTATAGCAAATAGGCGTATCAAGAGGGAAATGTAAAGACTTTTAAATTCAAAATTTGAGGTTCAGTTTAGGAGTCAAACCCTATCAATCAAAAAATATATGTATGCACATATATCCCAAAAGCTACTGAACTTAAGTTGCTGCCAGGTGGTCTACTCCTTGCCACTATGACGCCATCAAACACATGCCACAAAATGATTATGATAAATCGCCGCATAAGAGTCTCATCTTGGGAACAATGGAATAAATAATGTATACATATATCTTTACGAATTCTCTAACCATTTAAGAGATATCTGCTCAACGAAATTTGCTATAAACACAGAAAAGAAAATGAAATCAGAATTAAAAAAAAAACAAGTGGATAAGAGAAGTGGCATGAATGAAAAATCAAATCGAAACGGATATGAAAATTTAATTAATAATTTCAACCTCTCGTCAACCTTGCTTCAGATTTATATAACTTTCTTTGCGAATTAAATAGAGAACTGAACCACAAAAAATAAAAAAGGACTATCTAGAAGATCAAAGAAACGAGAATGCACAATTTAGTTACACATTTATGTAAGACATAGAAGCCAGATAGCTGGCAACACACCGTTCTACACTGTTTGTTGGGTAGTCTGGCTCGGAAGCAAGTGTTCGTTGGGTAATCGGCTCTCAGTTGGTAGTCTCTCTCGTTGGTCGTCAGCCGAAGTACGAAGTTGTCTCAAAAGTTGTGTAAAAAGTCGATTTAAAACTAGTACATGCATCATATATATTTACTCTGTATTTACATGAACCTGTTAAATAACCATTATAATAAACTTTAAATTAATCTAAACCTTATATTTGGGGGCTCGTCCGTGTCAAATACAGAGACTGAAATGCATATGTGATCGCGAAAAGTAGAGTGTTGTTTTGTTAAAAGTTGCTAAGTTGTTATATGCTGCTAAAAAGTTGTTACAAGTAGCTACAAACATTAAGTTGTACTATTCAAAACAAAACATCCTTTGCAGACGCGTGGTCTTAAAAATCAGTTGCATAAAGTTGTGAAATTCGAAGCCGCCGTAGCGTCGCGAGAAAATTCTCGAAGTTAGGAGAAAAAAAGGGGAAACGAGACAAAACAAAAAAGGCGCGAAATATCATGTTGACGACTCAGGCGAAGAAAAAAGTTGCAAAGCCAAAAAGAAAAACGTGCTCGAGAGTATAGTTCTAATATTTAAAACAAATCTCAAGTAAAAACAAGTTTCTAAAATGGCGACAGATTGGCGCATCCAAATTATGAAGCCAAAACCAAAGTGGAAGGATGCACGAAAATGTGCTAAATTTAATGCTCGTCCAAAATTCCAAGGTTTTAAAGCGGACAAAGTCAAACCTAAGATCCAAACGAAGAAGGCGGTCTTTTCCGCTAATCCACAAGTAGTGTTTGTATTTGTTGCTACATAGCAGCAATTTCAATAAAAATATTGCTCTGCTCCCGCTACTGCTCTGATTTCGAAGGGCTACCTAGCATAGCAGAGAGCACAAACGGAAAACGATTGCTCTTCTGGTCTGCTCCGTGGCATACATCGTCGGAGCACACAGCAATAGCAAGAGCAAAAAATTTTCGATACGCTATTTGTTGTTGTAGCAATAGCACAAGCATTAAAAGCGAGATGAGAGCGGAGCAAAGTACATTTTTGTGCTACTGCTACGGAGCATTTCCTTTTCTGTTGCTCTCGTAGCAATTTCGTAGTCGCTCTTGTAGCAACTTCGTAGTCGCTCGCATAGTAGATCTGTACTAGAGGTGGGCATGGGCCGAAATGTTACATCCAACCCAACTCAGCCCATGGGATTAAACTTTCACCCGCTCCAAAAAGCTAATAAAAATTTGGACATTCAGAGGAAACTGTAATTCCACAAACTGGGAGCACATCAGGGACAAATCCAACATGCAAGTTAACATGGACAAGAGGGTATAGCGGATGCATCTGCAATATTAGCAGTGGCCACGATCGCTGGGTAACATGAGTCAGCCAATGCTTTTGGTTCTTGGATTTGGCGCCTACACTCACAGTTGCTTGGCGATAGGCAGCAATGTATTTCGCAAGGTGAAAGTCCAAGGATCAATTCTGGAGTGATGCCACTCTGTTGGTTGATGTCGTTGTGTTTGGCTACCATGGTGAGCTGGCAATTGCATTTCTTTCCTTACCGGTATCTGCCCCATACCCTCCCGCACCCAACTCGAAATTTGGTTATTCAGCTCTCGCGGGTAAAAAACCCCAGCCCATGCCCACCTCTTATCTGTACCAAATATAGCCGTTAAGACGTTAATTTCAAATTATACGAATTTATTTTTCATGACATTGGCTATACTATAGTATATATGTATACGAATAAAGAATATTAAAAAATTAAAAATTTCGTCTTCAAATGAAGGAAAGTTGTCGATGGCACGATCCAAATGAGATGAGTTTAGTTTAATCAGTAAAATATTTTCCAAAGTGTCGTGGTTTAACCTATTTCGATTGTCGGCCAGTACAAGTTTTAATAATGAAAATGCTCGTTCTATTGTGACCTACATAAATAAAATAAAACCAGAGGGCCGGGGCTAACTTCGACCGCGTCAAAGTTTGCATACCCTTGCAACTTTTTTGGTATCTTTTTCCTTACCTATAGCCATCAAAATGGAAAAACGTTTTATCTAAAAAGGCTTCTGTTTGCGAAAGAACGGCCTACGATCTTAGTATAGGAAATAACGAAGATATTGATCAAAGTCACTGTTTTCCACCGATCGTTCCTATGGGAGCTATATGATATAGTCACCCGATCTTTTTCAAATTTGTCACAGTTGTTTATATGTGTAATAAACTGACCAATATTTAATTTCACGACAATAGCTCAGAAAATAACGAAGTTATTCAGAAAACTCACTGTTGGTGACTTTGGCGTTTGTATGGGAGCTATATGATATAGTGATCCGATCCGGCTGAATCCGAGATATACAACCCCTGCAGTATATACAAGCCTCCCTGCAAATTTCAGCTCTGTAGCTCTAACGGTCTAGGAGGAGTTTCCGTTGATCCAGACGGACGGACAGACGGACCGACGGACATGGCTATTTGAACTCGTCTCGTCGTGCCGATCAAGAATATATATACTTTATATGGTCGAATATGCTTCCTTCAATGCGTTGCACACTTCTGACCAAAATTAATATACCCTTTTTGCAAGGGTATAAAGATGTGAACATATTTCTTTCAGCTAAAACAATACTTCTTACTTGTGTTGCCGGAATGGCATAACATACTTTGCTCAGTTCATACAGTTCAGGATCAGACGACTTTCGTTCTCTCCAGAAGTTCAAAACATTAACATTTGCTTTCATGTAAGGAAGATTTAGGGTTTCGATATTTGTATAAACATCCGTGCATTCATCTTTAGGCGATATTGTAGCTGCCACAAAGCATAAAAATTGCCATAGTGCAATTGCTCTTCTTGGAAGTTTACTATTGTTTTTTGCAGTGGGTTCATTATACATGTGTAGCAATCTATAAACTCCCACAACATAGAGCTAGCGTCAAAATTTTCATCTTCCGTTTTATTTTCGATTGCTTCAATTTCGCTCAAAACGTCCTTAGCTTTATGCAGTCTATCGATCAGTTCATACGTTGATCCCCACCTTGTGGGACAATCCAATTGAAGTAATTTCAGTTGACGAAACTCAAATACCTCACGATATCCATTTGATGGCTTACGAATGTATTTGGTCATGTTTCGACATTGAAGAATATAGTTTTTAATTTCTGCCTTTCTTAACACATCAAGTGCGCAAAGTTGTGCAGTATGTGCCGCACACCGGCATATTTGTATATTACCCACATGCAACTCATCTGGGGTCTCAAAATTATCCATTTTTCAGTATATTCTATGTTTTTTTTCACTTCCTCTGAGCCTTGAAAATCATCACCAAATATAATATAACTTTGTGATAATATTTTTGTTGTTTTAATCATATTAGCTCCATTGTCTGATGTAATTGAAACAATTTGATTCAATCGGATATTGTACTTGTCCAAAGTTGCTATTATTTCTTTGGCCAGATTTTTTGATGTACTTCCACTAGCGCCTTTTATTTCAGACAAGCCTAATATCTGGGATACAATTTCAGTTTCATTAATAAATTGCGCACTTATTCCAAAAATATTACGGTTGAGCCGAGTTGCGCTACCTATTTTTAAAGACAGTAATCGGCCGTGCATTTCTTGTTGCATTTCGGTGCGTATGTTTTCCGCCACATATCTTAGCAGGTTTTTGCATTTATTGCCATTTACTCGTTGTCTTGAATATCTATTTTTATTTTGTGCACTCCATAACCGATCACAAGATTTGCACTGTACATATGATGACCCATCGTCTTCAAAATATTTTAAAATATTAAACGAAGATTTGCGCGAAGCGGTGTTGACGCAAGAGACCAATTAATATTACTGCGTTTGTATAGGAAACTATAAGAAATGCGAATTAAATTGAAGTGCTTTAATATTTGTTTTTCCGGCTTATTTTTAGGATTACTTTTTATAGTTTTTGCGTGCGTTGCGTCGTCTATGGGGCAGAGACCGGAAAGGAAAGAAAGAAATCAGAAGAAGAAAAGAAATCACTCCAGAGTTGATCCTTGGACTTTCACCTTGCGAAAAAAATTGATGCCTATCGCCAAGCAACTGTGAGTGTAGGCGCCAAATCCAAGAACCAAAAGCATTGGCTGAGTCATGTTACCCAGCGCTCGTGGCCACTGCTAATATTGCAGATGCATCCGCTATACCCTCTTGTCCATGTTAACTTGCATGTTGGATTTATCCCTGTTGTGCTCCCAGTTTGTGGAATTACAGTTTCCTCTGAATGTCGGGTGAAAGTTTAAGCCCATGGGCTGAGTTGGGTTGGATGTTACATTTCGGCCCATGCCCACCTCTAGTACAGATCTACTATGAGAGCGAATACGAAGTTGCTACGAGAGCGACTACGAAATTGCTACGAGAGCAACAGAAAAGGAAATGCTCCGTAGCAGTTGCACAAAAATTTATTTTGTTTGCTCCGCTCTCATCTGGCTTTTAATGCTTGTGCTATTGCTACAACTACATATAGCGTATCGAAAATTTTTTGCTCTTGCTATTGCTCTGTGCTCCGACGATGTATGTTACGGAGCAGAGCAGAAGAGCAATCGTTTTCCGTTTGTGCTCTCTGATATGCTAAGTAGCCCTTCGAAATCAGAGCAGTAGGGGGAGCAAAAAAAAACTCCGACGTAGCATTGCATTTTCAATCCCTGTCCACAAGTAATAGTAATGGCTCCTTTTGGCCACGTTTCCCGTGAGGTATGATCAAAGTGGAAAAAGGTTTAAGCTAAAAAGGCTAATGTTTCCGAAAGAACGGCCTACAATCTTAGCATAGGAAATAACGAAGATATTGATCAAAGTCACTGTTTTCCACCGATCGCTCCTATGGGAGCTATATGATATAGTTAACCGATCTTCGGCACAGTCATTAACAGATATATTAAACTAAAAAATATTTAATTTGAAAGCAATCGCGTTAAAAGTAACGAAGTTATTCACAAAAGTCACTGTTTTCGAAAGATCGTTCCTATGGGAGCTATATGATATAGTCACCCGATCTTGATCAAATTTGGCACACTCGTTTATATGTGTAATTAACTCACCAATATTAAATTTCACGACAATAGCTCAGAAATTAACGAAGTTATTAAGAAAAGTCACTGTTCGTGACTTTGTCATTTGTATGGGAGCTATATGATATAGTTATCCGATCTGGCTGAATCCGAGATATAGAACGCCTGCAGTATATACAAGCCTACATGCAAAATTTCAGCTCTGTAGCTCTTACGGTCTAGGAGGAGTTTGCGTTGATCAAGACGGACGGACGGACGGACGGACGGACATGGCTATTTGAACTCGTCTCGTCGTGCTGATCAAGAATATATATACTTTATATGGTCGAAGATGCTTCCTTCTATGCGTTGCACACTTTTGACCAAAATTAATATACCCTGTTTGCAAGGGTATAAAAAACGTTCGAAGCGAAAAATTCATTAAAATTGAGTCGCCAAAGACAGAAAAAGTTAAGAGCGGTAAAAAAAACCACCCCAATTGATGAATGCTTGTATGTTAGAGAGAGACAGTGAAACGTCTAAGTTCAAGTGAGAATGAAAAGTGTGGAGGTGCGAACAGAATAGAGAGAACACTGAAGTTTGCGTGGCAAAGAGGCAGAAAGCGCAAAGAGATTGACGATCGTTGAAATTTTGCGAAAATTTACTTGGCAATGAGGCTGGCATAGCGTAATTTTTGTAAATGTGTTGGAGTATCGTCGTGGGAGCTATTCACTGAGATGGTAGATTTATGTGGCAAATGACCTAGAGTGGGAAATTCTTGAGAATTGGTGGCAAGAGAAGCTTGTAAAAATTGGCGGCAAGAGAAGCTACAACAATTGGCGGCAAGAGAAAGCATTAGACGCACAAGTTTGGCGGCGTCTCTGCGAAAAATTTGTACAATAGGGAGACATCGGCATTGGCGGCAAGAGCAAGAAAGCATTAGACTCACAAGAATGGTGGAGTCACTGCGAATAGAGACGAAGTATTAAGTTTAAATGTAAATGAGCTCAAAGCAAAGTTGGCCAGTTTGAATTTGGCAATAACTGGTAGAAAGCAATCGTTGCAAGATCGTCTTCTCGAACATTTCAGTTTGGTGGCTGACGAAGACTTTTAAGACTGTAAAATTTCTATTTTTCTATTGCTTTTGTGCTTTTTAGAAGCACTGCATAAACTTTCCATCAGCCATTTGCTATTTTTTTTAAATTTAGAATAAATTTTCGATGCTCGCTGCATTCATGCGATTCACTGTACCAATCTAAGTAATTCGGGTCCTTCTCAATATTCGGCATTCATTAATAATTTTTTCTTTTAGTTTGCGCGCATGTGGGAAATTTTTAAAGAACTTATAATGCTGCTTCATCAGGTTAAATAAATGACTTTGTGGGGCTTTAAGCTTTAGGTTGTTGTTTATAGTTTTAAAATTTTAGTTAATGATAAAAAATTCCGATTCTTCATAATTTGCGATCTCTTCTTTTAAAAGTTCTTTGCGCGTATCGCAATTGAACTTTTGTTGGGCTTTATGCATAACAAATCCTACGAAATATTTCAATGATTTCTCAGTGGCTATACTGATTTCAGTTGGCTGTTCTTTATCAGCCTCGGTTACTTCATCCTTCATATTTTCATCTAAGATTATGTTAAAATCTTCGTAATACACCTGATCTTGGTCATTTACGTTTTCAATTGCCAGTTCATGATTTGTTTCTTCAATAACAGATTACAATTTACCAAAAGGTTTACTTTGGTCGCCATCAACTGGTAAATAGAAACAGAAATCATAATGAGAAGGATGATAGAAAAGCGGAAATATCTAAACAACCGAGAAAATGCTTTAAGTGTGGCGAAGTATCTCATTTGATGAGTGAGTGTCCGAAGATTAAGTCCTTTAAATGCGATCAGATGGGGCATAAAGCATCAGTATGCCCGAAAGTACAATGTCAAAGGAAATCAATGTAAAAGGATAAGCTATTTTCAAAAC
Organism: Drosophila willistoni; assembly: GCF_018902025.1. Classification (NCBI taxonomy): domain Eukaryota; kingdom Metazoa; phylum Arthropoda; class Insecta; order Diptera; family Drosophilidae; genus Drosophila; species Drosophila willistoni. The sequence continues at coordinate 44,835 of NW_025814592.1, read as the reverse complement.
AATATCATGTGGAAACGTTGAGCTGTCGGCACTCATAGATACTCATAGATACAGGATGTGACCTATGTTTAATAAGAGATGATATTATCAGAAAACTTCATGGTGTAGAATTAAGCGATGAACGAAACCGTTTATTGGGAGTGTGTAAAAGTGAGTTAATTACTATAGAAAGTTTTAAAGCGCAGGTTACTATTGATGGTCTTCAATGGCCTTAACGTTCCATGTTTATAGAAAAGAGGATATTGACTATGAAGTAGTGATTGGAAACAACATTTTAGAATTAGCTGATATGGTTATCACAAAGGGAAATGCTACTTTTAAGCCTAAAGAAGAAGAAGTGATGCCAAACACAGAAGCGAAAGAAACTGTACACAATGAAGAACTGAAAACTCCGAAGGGTATGTTACAGGAATTTGAGAGTTTGTTTTTATTAGCTGAAGAAGAAAAGAGTGAAATAGATTTGTGTCATATAACTAAATCGGACGTCAAAGAAGTCAAGCAGCTTATTCACAGTTATGTACTAGACAGCTGCATGACTTCATTCACTTAATAAGTAAAATAGAGTATACTCGGATAGAATTGAATAGAGTGAGTGACAGACGTACAATGAGTGAGTGTGTATAAGTATTAGTATATTTTGGTACTCATACCAAGCAAATTGAATGCCACTGAGTACTGACTGAGTACTCAGTAAGACGGAGTGTCAAATTTGACACATCTAAAAACATTCGAGTTATCCAAGTATCAGGGTACATATTTTGTGTATTTATTTTCTTTGCATCGTTGAAACACAGCAGACGCAAAAATGTATTTGCTTTCGTTTTTAGGGGTTTTGAAGTACAGATTCTGTACGCACAACAAAAAAACAACAAAAATGCTGTGTCGACACCTGTCATTCGGATACATTCGAAACATACTTACTTATACTCACTTATACTCTCTGTTTTAACATTGAACGGCCGAGTATAAAGCAAGCCTATCCACTCACTCATACTTATTCCGTCATTCATGCAGATGTCTATTATGTACCACAACCGTCAAAGAAGAGTCCAGTCGAAATGAAAATATTATTAAGTGACGAATGCCCAGTATACGAACGGCCGAGGCGTTTATCTTTCGTTGATAAAGGTATTGTGGACTCAACATTAGAAATATTATTAACCGGGGTTGAGATGAGGACTAATAGTTTCCCTGAGTTACGAGAACTTTTGGAAGAGGAAGCCATAGAAGAGCTGGAAGCTCAGCATAATATGGAGAGAATCCAAGAGGAAAATCGTAAAAGTTATAACAAAAAACGCAAAAAGGTAGGTGAGTATAAAATTTATGATTTGATAGCAATTAAGCAAACGCAATATGGTTCAGGATTAAAACTTAATTCTAAATATTTTGGACCATATAGGGTGGTGAAAGAATATGACGTGGAAAAGGTAGGAGATCACGAAGGTCCTGGGAAAACCTCAACTGTCACAGAGTATATGAAGTCGTGGAATGGTCAAGTGAATTCATCAGACGATTCAACATTCGAGGCGAATGATAAGTCAGTCCGGCCGAATGTGGGAATGGGTCGAGAGACGAGAAGCGGTCGATTGTATTGAACCAGTTCAGAGGTGCATAATTTAAAGGTTATCAACGATATCAATGACAAACCATCGATATCATTGAGAAAAGAGTTCTATGAGTTATAGAAGAGTTATATAAAGAGTATAGTTATGTAATAATTAAGTGATAAATGTATAAAGAAATAATGTTGAATAAAACTGTACGATTGATTGTGAGTAAAAACGGCCTAGAAATTCGGGAGGAAAAAGTGGGAATGCACTACGAGTCCCACATCTATATTTTAAAATTTACCCCTGACGGACGGACATTCCCAGAATACGGACTCTGTTGCTTATCGACCTTTTTTTTATTTTTAAGACTGTAAAATTTCTATTTTCCTATTGCTTTTGTGCTTTTTAGAAGCACCGCATAAACTTTCCATCAGCCATTTGCTATCTTTTTTAAATTTAGAATAATTTTTCGATGCTCGCTGCATTCATGCGATTCACTGTACCAATCTAAGTAATTCGGGTCCTTCTCAATATTCGAAAGGCATTCATTAATAATTTTTTCTTTCAGTTTGCGCGCATGTGGGAAATTTTTTAAGAACTTATAATGCTGCTTCATCAGGTTAAATAAATGATTTTGTGGGGCTTTAAGCTTTAGGTTGTTGTTTATAGTTTTAAAATTTTAGTTAATGATAAAAAATTCCGATTCCTCATAATTTGCGATCTCTTCTTTTAAAAGTTCTTTGCACGTATCGCAATATAACTTTTGTTGGGCTTTATGCATAACAAATCCTACGAAATAATTCAATGATTTCTCAGTGGCTATACTGATTTCAGTTGGCTGTTCTTTATCAGCCTCGGTTACTTCATCCTTCATATTTTCATCTAAGATTATGTTAAAATCTTCGTAATACACCTGATCTTGGTCATTTACGTTTTCAATTGCCAGTTCATGCTTTGTTTCTTCAATAACATTTATTAGCATATCTTCATCTGGCTCGCAATTACCTGTTGTCGTTTTTGAAGTTATTAATTTCATTGACAACATTTTTAATATTATTGCATTGAATTCGAATAACATAGGATTATTGTTTGTGCCACCCCTGCTTTTTATTAGGTAAAATACATGTTCTAGCGCATCTTGGTTTAGACGTGACAACATTAAAAAGAATACTCCGTGCCCTTCATTCCAAATATCGCTTGTAAGCATTAGTATTGCGTTTATTGATAGAACTATTCCATCTAAACAATAAACTTTTCTGCGATATAGACATTTTGTGAGGTGAGGGACATCATATATGCCATATATTTTCTGGTCATCCAGAGAAAAATAGGGTGCTTCGTTACTTATTCCAAGTTTATTGAATCCCCCTCGATTGTTGGGCCTTGATCGCATACTACTGCGCTTATAAAAAGGCCTAGGGTTCTTGCGGCTGTTATATTTGAATCTATTCATTGTGTTAACTTATGAGCAGAGAGTCCAGTAGATGCGGCTACATAGCTCAATACAAATTTCCAGTTGGCATATATCCTCCTCACCATGAAAACACATATTTGCTTATATAAAGAGTCAGTTTTTTCGTAGCCATCATCCACAAATCCTTCCACTTATCCAATCTCATTCATATAGGCCTTCGAAGAATAAAAATGAAGTAAGTAAGTCGACTCGTCGACTTGGGTATACCATACACCAGGTGAAACAAATATTTAAAATTTCGAAAACAAAATATATGTCTATTAAATTGTTTTAACATGCCTCATAACCATATGCTATCTCGCTCACTCTACAAACACACGAGCACTCTAACGCCGCCACTAGCCAACGGCCAATTCTGCCCTTATGGATCGCGTGGCAAAATACGTTCATACGCATATTTTGCATGATTCTAGTCCGATTTCAATAAAATTTGGTAGTTTGGTAGAAATAGATAAGACTAATTAGTGCGCCACATTTTATTGCGATGGTCAAAAAATTTCAAGAGGCAATCGGTTTTTTATAAATTATGGAGGAGTAAGTGGGCGTGGCAACATTTTAAAATATATATATTCTGCGCCCATACTAAGCCAGTACACATACTAAATTTGGTGACCTTAGCTTCGTTAGTTTTCGAGAAAATCAGTTTTGTTTAATTGGCGGGGGCGGAAATGGGCGTGGCAAAATTTTTAAATAGTCAATATCTGCGCGTCTATTAAGGTAGCTTACATACCAAATTTAATGTCGGTAGCTTTGATAGTTTTTAAGAAAATCAATTTTATGTAAATGTCGGGTGCGGAAGGGGGCGTGGCAAAATTTTTAAATAGTCAAAATCTGCGCGTCTATTAAGGTAGCTTACATACCAAATTTAATGTCGGTAGCTTTGATAGTTTTTAAGAAAATCAGTTTTATGTAAATTTCGGATGCGGAAGGGGGCGTGGCAAAAAGGAAACAATTCTTGGAACAATTTTTTTCTGCGCGCTAACTAAACGAGTACACAAACCAAATTTGATGTCTCTATCTGTTATACTTTTTCAGAAAAACAGTTTTGTGTAAATTCTGGGTTTGTAAGGGGGCGTGGCCAAAATTCCAATTAACTCTATATATTTACATATCACACGAGTCTAAATACCAAATTTGGTGGCTCTAGCTGTTATAGTCTCCGAGATCTGCGTGTTCATACAGACGGACGGACGGACGGACATGGCTAGATCGACGCGGTTGTTGATCCTGATCAAAAATATATATACTTTATGGGGTCCGAGAAGTTTCCTTCTGCCTGTTACATACATTTTGGCGACTTTAATACCTATGGGTGTATAGTATAATTAATGCTTTGAGCAATTATAGCTTGTTTTTCAGTAACAGTGCAAATCATGTTTGAATTCTTTGATAGGCATTTTTTCTTTATATTTTCAAAAATATTTTTGTTTGAGTTTTTTCTTTCAGATATTTAATTTTTCGTGCATTTTCCGTTTGCAAAAGAATTCTTAAATGTCGATTTTTTTTATTGAAAAGTTTGACTTTTTGTTTTCCTTTTCTTAAATTCTCTGACATTTCAAAGTACTTTTTTCTGTAGTTCGCTTCATTTTGCTCTTTTTTAAGGCAATTTGCACAAATTTCAATTTGTGTCTCAATAGAGCTGCAATTATTCTTATTTCCATTACCAACCTGGGTTGCAGCATTTGGAAAATTCAAAATTTCAAAATCTTCTGTGCAAAAATCATACACATCATAATTATTATCTTTTTCCGAGATACTCAACTTTATGTCGGTTTCTTCAAATAAGCGAAAAGTCGGTATAGCACCTGCTTTCAGATTTTTACGAAATTTTACTACTTTGTTTGTACCTTCAGCTTATGCACTGGCAAGAGTTTTTGGTAATTTTAATAATCATTAACTCTAATCCGCTGAAGGTAGATTAAATCGTTCATTCTTACATTCCGTTGACACTGCATTATTAGCTTCTATATGTGAGCCTTGCAGCTTAGCTGATTGGAGTGAACACAATTTTTTTTACGAATGAAAATTTATTCCATCCTTTAAAGCAAAAAACCGAGATCGACTTCTTTAACTTTTTATGCTTCTCTATCTATTACCGAATTGTAAAAACTGAAATTTATTAAAATTTCTACTCACATATTTGACCTACAATTGAAAAACCATCTAACTAATTCTTATATTCCAAAATGGTAACACATTTGCCTACATTCTAAAGAGAGAATTTGACAGTGGCATAATAAAAGTTTACCTATGATGACTTTGGAATTTATTGTAATGAACAATGTTCAGTGTGGCGATTTGAATAAACAATTAGACAAGCGAAAACAAAACGATCGTTTCATGAAAACGAACAAGAAAACTGAATTCATTTTGGTGGAAAATAAAAGAATATTAAATATGCAATAGAGATTGACAAAACAAAAGACATACATGCATATATCATCGTCGGCCTTTTCAAGTTTGCCGCTGGCGACCTTTCAAACTGTCATTTGTCTGCCCAACTGGTTGGCAAACAATGTGGCCAAAAGATACCTACCTACCTAGATTCAATAGTTGGACTGGATTTCGTATGGGAAGTCGGACATCCGTTGACTGCAGAGACTGCAAGTTTCCATTGTATGCAGTCAGTATTTGTTCACCACGGAAAAGGGCTTCTTAAATATATGATGCTGGACTTAATTCCACAAATATATTCATAGAAATGATATGCCTATATTCTTAAATACCTCAATGCGTAATCGGTTCAATCAAATTGCAAAATCCTCCAAATCGATATAAAATCAAAGCCGTCGTAATTCAAAACTGCTGCTGCACGTTTTTGACATTTGATTGTGAACCTAAGAGAACAAGACGAATTTGGCGAATTTCGTACACCTAAAAGTAAATATCTGCGAAAAATTTAATGCGGTCATAAAATTTTAATTTGTGACTTGTTTTCGAAACGATGTTTGAATGTTGTATGAATATCGTAGACGCGGTTTCGAAGTTTGAATTTAGTTCGCGTTTTTAGGAAACACTAATATAAACGGCATATATAGATACTTTTAAAACAAAACAACCACGAAACACCATAAACTTAAATTTTTAAATTCTGAAATTTTAACGAACACTAAGTTTAATTTTTAATTAAAAAATTACTTCCCCATTTTTGTGCTTTTGTGTAATTTTGATGAAGAATCGTTTGTTTTTCACTTAATTTTGATGTAAAGAAGTTATTACTTTGCAATTGTTAAATATAATGGTTAGATTTTCTAGATATAGGTTAGGTTAGTTTAATCAGGCCATCCACTAGGAGTCCCACAGACAGATTTTCGTCCGTGGGGTGCGGGAGCGGGGGCTTATATCTGACAGAACATCAAGAGTTGATAAATTGTTCGCTTGGCTGCATCCAGAAGCGAGTTCTTAGATGGCGTAGCTATGCCTCGTTACCAAGGCTGCACAGGATGTCTAAGCGTTTCTTCAACATCCGGAACATCCCACATAGACCGACTACAGGATATGGGTGTCAGACGAATGTCAAGAGTTGGTATATTGTTCGCTTGGCTGCATCCTGAAGCGTTTTCAGCAGATGGACTCCTAGGTACCTAAGCCTCATCGCTGCCAAGGCTACACAGGAGGTGTGCAAGCGTTGCGGATGTTCAACCTTTCATTTCTGCAGTCCTTCACATGAGTTGTGTGTCCGATGAGCATGCCTGCAATCCTAGAATCTGCGCTGACGGTCTGTCGCCTTGCTGCACATAATCTTGGATATGACTGGTACGCTTACAGGATACAGGTTACAGGATCTTTTAAAATTTAGCCAAATTTCCAAATAAAAGAATTTATTTTTACAATTTCGCCTAATTATATGTACTTTGTAACTTTGGCCGAAAGGACATTAAAAATCACAATGATATAATATAAAGGATTATGTATATGTTTCGTAACCTTTAACCATTTTTTATGGAATGTGTTCTTAATTTTGATGAAATTTAATATAAAAAATATATATTTCGTATAATGAATGATAACTTTTAACTTTTGTAACATTTTATGGAATTAATTTTAAAATTTGTACTTAATTTTGATGAAGAGTTTTATTCTTATTTCGTGTTAAAATTTTACTTAATTTTGATATAAAGGATTAAACGTAACCACTTTTGTAACTTTTGGGTATTATGTTCTAAATTTGTATTTCCCAATTTTTGTCAAAAGGAACAATAAGGATTTTAAAAATGTTTAGATTAGAGGGATGAATGTATGCTAAAATTTGTAGTTAATTTTGATGTAGAATTTTATATGCTTAACTTAAGTGTGGCCAAAGGGACAATATTCAACTTTTGTAACTTTTTGCAATTGACATAGGTATGTAATTTTGATGTAAAGGAAGAAATCTGTTTCCTGTTTTACGAGGACTGGACTTAAAAATTTGTTGTTATATATTTTTTAAAATTCGCGTGTTTTTCATTTAAGGATTTTATCTATTTTTTAATTTTTGTCTGAAGCACCAACACGATAATTTTTGAAACTTTTTATTTAAATAATTTTAAAGCTCGCAGCAATATTGTTACTATTCCACTGAAATATTTTCTTTCAATTCATATGACCTTTTGTGAGTGAGTATTTCTAGGTAACTAGATTGACTTGCTATGATATGAGAAACTTTGAAAATTAATTGAAAATTTATACCGCCTTTTAAGACCCTTGAAAACAGGTCACTTGGCTGGGGCCCTCGAAATAAAATATTACATTATGTTTGTAATCACATTAAATGTCGATGTCTAGTAACAAATTGCTCTGCACAGGTTGCAAATATATCTGCTCTGACATCATCTATAACCATTAAACATTATCCCATCAATGTGTATATTATGTATGCCCACATATACCCTTGCAGAGGGTATTATAAAGTTGGTCAGATGTTTGTAACGCACAGAAGGAGACGTTTCCGACCCCATAAAGTATATAAATTCTTGATCAGCATGAGAAGCTGAGCCGATATAGCCATGTCCGTCTGTCCGTCTGTGCGTATGCGTTTTACTCAGCCGTCTTAAGAGCTATCGGGATGAAATTTTTTTGGGTTTTATATTACCCGGCTAAGATAAAGTATGAAAATCTTTAGGATCGAAAACTATATCATATAGCTCTAAAAGAAACATTTTCGCAAAAATTGGAGTATCCCCATGAAATTTACCAATATGATAGTATTGAATAAAATCTCAGATCCCAAAATTTGAATCTGATCGTATAAATAAAACACAAGTTACAGTCTATATAAATCGGTTTAAACGCTGCCGGCAGCGCTGCTTGCTGCCTACTACGTCATCATCAAATCAACAGAGCACACGCATACACACACAGACGCAACGCTACATGAACTGTATGTGTATGCGTGCCGTGCTTTGCTTAGGGAATAATGGAAGAAGAAAAAATTGTAGTTAAAAGTGAAATAATATTTTGTTTGTGAATTGATGAATATAGTTGCAGGGCAAGAAATTTCAAAAAGGAAAAATATTATTGCCAAGTATACTGCAAAGGTATATAAAGTTCGGCATAGCCGAAGTTAGTTTCTTTAATATTTTTCAATATATTTACTTTTTTAATTATATTTAGGGCCGGGGCTAACTTCGAACTTGCGAAAGAACGGCCTACAATCTTAGCATAAGAAATAACGAAGATATTGATCAAAGTCATTGTTTTCCACCGATCGTTCCTATGGGAGCTATATGATATAGTCACCCGATCTTGATCAAATTTGGCATAGTCGTTTATATGTCTAATTAACTCACCAATATTTCACAACAATAGCTCAGAAAATAATGAAGTTATTGAGAAAAGTCACTGTTTGTAACTTTGCCATTTGTATTGGTGTTATATGATATAGTGATCCGATGCGACTGAATCCGAGATATACAACCCCTGCAGTATATACAAGCCTACATGCAAAATTTCAGCTCTGTAGCTCTTACGGTCTAGGAGGAGTTTGCGTTGATCCAGACGGACGGACGGACGGACATGGCTAACTCGTCTCGTCATGCTGATCAAGAATATATATACTTTATATGGTCGCAGATGCTTCCTTTTATGACCAAAATTAATATACCCTTTTTGCAATTATATTTTTAATTATATTTCTTTTATTTGTATACTTAATAATATATATTTAATTAAATTTATATTTAATATATATAATTTATTTATTTAATATACTATAAACAATTTTAATAATAAGAACAACATTATTTCTTAAACAAGCAATAAACAAGCAATTGAGGAGTGTTATCTCCTTTGTTTTGGTTTTAGTCGTGCCCCGTCTCCTCATTTTAGAGAGAACCATCGATATCATTGAGAAAAGAGTTCTATGGCGTCAAGTTGTGTCGACCGGTTGTGTTCCTCGTGGCTGCTCGAATAAAAAGAGTACAGTTATGTAATAATTAAGTGATAAATATATAAAGAAATAATGTTGAATAAAACTGTACGATTGATTGTGAGCAAAAACGGCCTAGAAATTCGGGAGGAAAAAGTGGGATTGCGCTAACGATCCCACAAATTGGTGTCAGAAGTGGGATTGCACTAACAGTCCCACAAATTGGTGTCAGAAGTGAGATATGTACATTTACATGGTGCATCGAACTTAAAAGATGTTGTAATAATTAAAAACCAGAGGGCCGGGGCTAACTTCGACCGCGTCAAAGTTTCTATACCCTTGCAACATTTTTGGTAACTCTTTCCTTACCTATAGCCATCAAAGTGGAAAAACGTTTAAGCTAAAAAGGCTAATGTTTCCGAAAGAACGGACTACAATCTTAGCATAGGAAATAACGAACATATTGATCAAAGTCACTGTTTTCCACCGATCGTTCCTATGGGAGCTATATGATATAGTCACCCGATCTTGATTAAATTTGGCACACTCGCTTATATGTGTAATTAACTCACCAATATTAAATTTCACGACAATAGCTTAGAAATTAACGAAGTTATTAAGAAAAGTCACTGTTCGTGACTTTGTCATTTGTATGGGAGCTATATGATATAGTGATCCGATCTGGCTGAATCCGAGATATAGAACGTATATACAAGCCTACATGCAAAATTTCATACAAATATGGGTCGAATAAAGAAATTAGAAATTTTAAAAAATTTGTAGAATCGTTGTCAATTCTAATGCAAAAAAATTCAAATTATACGTAAGCCTAATTTTCTTTCATATGCTTTGTCCTCCTCTTTCTTCACCTTAATCAAAACTGTCACACCTAATACCCACTTCTGAGAATGTCGGTTGCAAATCACATTACCCAGTAGAAGATTGTAGATGGAGAAGCTGTCAGGAAGGCTTCGGCGGGGAGTGCGACTTATAGGAACAATAGAAATGCCAGACTCGTACGTTTAGGTGGATAATTAATATAAGTTTATTAACTAATTGAGACTTAACAATAAAGCGATGCCGTTGGATTCGTTCGTCGTGGCCGTTCGTTACCACCGATCGTAGGAGCTTCTTCGTTCGCACCCTTTCTCGTCAACGTTTTGTTACCAACTCTTTGATACTTATCGATAACACCAGGGGTAGAGCATAACGTCGCTTGCCCAGGGCTGAATCAGTATGTTAATGAACTGTTTGGTGACAGCTCGGCCATTCCTGCATTCGGATCGCCCTCGATTCGAGTATCTTCGTCGTCAGATACATCCAATTCGGGAATATTTGAACACCAGGGTTTCATCTTATCCGAGGAATATACAGAACAGTATTTACGTCCTGTAACCTGTATGCCGGGGACATCTTTGATTAAATAACGATCGTTTCCAAGGATTTTGGCCACTTGATAAGGACCTCGGTATCGTGGTTCCAGTTTACGCGATTCGCCTGTCGCGGCTGGTTCGTTTTCTACTACTACAAGATCACCTGTGGAATAAACAAAGGGGTAAGTGTGTTTGGCATCAAAACGTTTCTTCCATTTAGCTCTTTCTGATGCGATATTGGCTGCGGCTTGACTTGAAAATTCGGTGACGGTTTCGTTGGAATATGGCTTATCCAGATCTGCGTGTATCGCTGCAGTAAGGTTGTTCTGCTCGACATCAATAGCGTTGAAATTAAATACGAGATCAATTGGACTGAATCCAGTGGTACTGTTTTTCTGCGAGTTGACGGTCCATTGAAGGTTATGAAGAGTCAGATCCCAATCCTTTGAATTTTCGTTCATCGTTCGTATATAGTTGAGAATTATTTGATTAGCGCGTTCCACTTGACCATTTGCACGGGGTGTTCGTACAGCAGTCTTGACGTGTTGGATATGGTTTTGCTTACGGTCTGTTATAATAAAATTTGGCAAGCCAAAGTAACTAGAAACTTCGTTTAGCGTTGATAGAACAGGTAATGATTTTGTACTTTTAACTGCTTTTACGATTAGAAATTTACTGAATGAATCAGATATAGCCAGTATATGAGTGTTTCCTCGTTTGCTTCGAATAAAAGGACCCAAATGATCCGCGTGAAGTCGACGAAAAGGAACCGGTTCAACATCGTTGTAATGCATGCGACCTTCGGGCTTTCCTCCTTTAGACTTATAGTAGCAGCATTGGATGCATGTGGAAATATAGTCCTTCACGTATTTCCTCATCTTTGGAAACCAAAATCGTTTTTGAATCCTCTCAATGGTTTTATCAAGACCGAAGTGTCCGACATCATCATGGCAACTTTTAACAATACGCCATCTAACTGCCTTTGGCACAACAAACGCGATAGTGTTTTCCGTTTTCCGATAAAGGCGATGATTTTCGATGACACAATCAATACGTAGTTGCTTCAGTTGATCACTGTGACGCTTTCCCTTCAGTACTGCGATTATTTCGGCAAGTATTTTGTCCTGTAGTTGCATTGTTAACAACCAGTCGTCGATTTCTGAAATTATGGTTCTAACAAATTCATCTAGTGATCCTTCCGGGGGTAAATTTGGAGCACGGCTCAACGCATCTACATGAGCCATTTTGCTACCATCTCGATGAATAAATTCACAGTCGTAATCCATTATTTTAATCCACCAGAGCGCCACCTGTGGAATGAGTTCTTTATTCGTTTTAACCTTGGCAATAGCTGAGCAATCCGTCAACAGACGGAATGATTTTCCCAAAAGGTAGACTCTGAACCTTTGGAGTGTTTCTACTACTGCAAGCGTTTCCAATGCGTAACTGTGGTATTTACTCTCAGCGTTGGTACAGTGTCGACTAAAATAACAAACGGGACGCCAATCTTTGTTATTATGTAACTCTAGTAAAACTCCTGCTAGGCCTAAAGCACAAGCATCGGTGTGTACTTCGTGTTTAGCCGCAAAATCGTATAGAGTGAGAACAGGTTCGCTACATAGTTTTTCGATTAATTCATTAAATGCATGTTGCTGGGCTTCTCCCCAACTAAATGTATTCGCCTCCGTTTTGCGTAGCAGTTCTGTTAAAGGACGTGATATTAATGAATAATTTTCAATAAATTTTCTGAAGAAACCTAAAATTTTTAATTGCGCTTACTTTACATTCGCCAGGTTTTATTCCATCTTTATTGACTATGTGGCCCAAAAACGTAATTTCGGATTGCAGAAACTTGCATTTGTCGTATCGTAGGGTTAAGCCACTGTCTTGTAAGATTGAGAAAAACTTTTTAATTTGTTGCATACCAGATTGGAAGGTCTTACTTGGGATTATTACGTCATCTAAATATGCGAGTACCTCACCTGGTTCCATACGTTTTATGATTTGGTTCATTACCGACTGAAAGACTGCCGGAGCTTTAATGAGTCCAAAAGGCATTCTGTTGTATTCGGTTGTATTTGGTATCCCATACGTAGATCAAGTTGCGTAAAATAGACGTTTCCAGCTAGTTGAGAGAATTGCTCTTCCATGTTTGGCATAGGAAATGGAATTTTGACCGTAATACTGTTAATACTTGGCGACGATAGTCGACGCAAAGACGATGTTCTCCATTCTTTTTATCTACGATGACGATTCCCGAGGCGTACGTCGAATCCGAAGGACGAATGTCGAATGACGTTTTACAATAATTCAGATATGAAATTCGTAACAATAGGTCTGAGCGCAAACGGTGTTCGGTATGGTTTCGTATAACATGGGACGTTTGATGTTAAAACGATTTTCATTTTCGATATTGAGCGTTTACCTAATTCGTTGGTCTTGTGCAAGAAACAAGCAGCATTATCTGTTAAGACTTTTTCCAATTTTTCGTTTTCCGTATCCGCTCGATTTTGAGTCGTTTCTATTTGGCGTATGTTTTCGATAAAACATTTGTTTCCGTGAATAATTAGTTTATTGCCATCTCGACAAAGAATATCCTTACCCAATAAAACTTTTTCAGATATTAAGTCATTTTCCACTACAAGAATTTCAACCTATCTTGTCAACAACGACTTTCGCATTTAGTTTTTGGTTACAGAAAAATGTTTCTCCTCCAAATCCATTCAGGGTTATTGCACATCGTTACAAATCGCCTACGTTTTCTGCAAATGATTTTCGAATCAGAGTAAGTGTACTACCTGGAACGACGAATGCGTTTGTTTCGTTTCCGTTAACTGAAATAAATTTACAGATATCTGAGTTGATGTTTGAGTCAATTTTATTTACTTTCGAAACGTTTTTAAATTTTTCAGGGCAGTTGGTAGAGTCGTGATTAGTACGATTACAATGAGTACGTCGAGGTTTACGCTGTGGAACAGCATTTGATTGACGGCTCTATCTTTTCTTTGGGTGTCCGTTTTATTACAGATTGACTTGACTTCTGCGTATTACCGTTGCACTCACGTTTATTTTGAAAACTATGTGGATTATATTTGATTTCGTTATGAGCCGAATAGGCATGTATACCTGGTAAAAGTTCGTTACATAGGTATAATGGTTAAATACCTTTCTCTTAAGATCGTAATCGTTGATTCCGTTTATAATATGTGTAACAATTGCTGAATCAGATAACTCACCCTTTTTACCAATAGCTTCCGTTGTTTCCCGATGGTTTTCAGAATTTTTAAATGAACATCAGCTGCGTTGCTGATACATGCGAAGTCGTTGCATCCACCCAGTAACGAGCTGCACCTTGCATCTTTTGGTGAACTGTAAAAATTATCTTTCTGTCGTCCCATTTATATGCGTTTTTCAGACGTTTTCCACACGTTTAACAAACTGATGCGAATCCAATGATTTTACGGACGATGGATTAAATTCAGGAACAAGAGCTATAATTTCGTTCATGTTTTCAAAAGAATGATTAAAATTATTATATTTTTCTTCGCAGTTGAATTCGTGTTGTCGTTGGGTTGCGAAATTCTGAGAATTTTCCATATACTGACCTACATTTGTGTTTTACCTACTTTTGCTTTGGTAATTCCGTGACGTTGTAACATAATTATCTTGCTGTGATGTAACGACGTTATTGTACTGCTGGGTCGTAGCAATGTTACCACTTTGATGAGTCGGAGCGAAGGGTACGTGTTGGTGAGGCGTAACCATATAGCCGTGTTGCGATGTAACAATGTAATTGGGTTGCCGAGACATGGCAAAGTAAGCGTGCTGCTTAGAGCTGCATAGCCGAGTTGTTGCGAAGTATCGACATGATCTGCTGAGACGTGGCAGTGTTACCGAGTTGCTGAAACGCAACATTACATAACATTACATTAAAAGTTCATTACTGAACTGCTGAGTCGTAGCAGTGTTACCGAGTTGCTGAATCGTAGCCACACTATCGTACTGCTGATACGTAGCATTGTTATTGTTTGGCAAATACGTTACGTTTGTTCGTTCGTTTGTCAAATGCACGTTTCTTTCTCCAGAAACTTCTTGTACGTTTACGTCACTAAGCTTAATTGGTGACGAAATCATTGCAGGTTGGAATGAACGCTCCTGCAATACTCTAATCGTTTTTTCTAAATCGTTTATCTTTTTAGCCATTGATTGATTTTCCGCACTGGCGTATTCGTCGTCACTACAGATCGCGGTTAGTTTTCTCTGTAATTGTTCTCGATTTCCTGATGTTGACAATCCAACTTGTCTACATTTTTGCTGCAAAGCTTTCTTTGAAACGTAGTTTTTCTGCGGCATTATTGTTGTCTCTTTCACACTTGTATGTTCGTTGACTTTTCGTTTTGCTTATTCGTCTTTCGTTCTCATTTCCACGAGTTCGTTCATGCGCAGAACACACACTATTACACTTTGCGAGTTTCTCATGCCACGCTATTCTACCGCGGAAAATTGCGCGTTACCTTTGTCTTCACACACTTCTACTTATGAGAAATATCAGTTCCGTTTTGCACACTATCCAAATTCTAAATTGGACACCATCCCACGTCTGAAAATTGTCACACCTAATACCCACTTGTGAGAATGTCGGTTGCA
The DNA here is from genome assembly GCF_018902025.1 of Drosophila willistoni. Classification (NCBI taxonomy): domain Eukaryota; kingdom Metazoa; phylum Arthropoda; class Insecta; order Diptera; family Drosophilidae; genus Drosophila; species Drosophila willistoni. The sequence goes on along the minus strand of NW_025814592.1, from coordinate 29,445 downwards.
AATCACATTACCCAGTAGAAGATTGTAGAAGGAGAAGCTGTCAGGAAGGCTTCGGCGGGGAGTGCGACTTATAGGAACAATAGAAATGCCAGACTCGTACGTTTAGGTAGATAGTTAATATAAGTTTATTAATTAATTGAGACTTAACAATAAAGTGACGTTTGCAAAGCGATGCCGTTGGATTCGTTCAAGGTGGCCGTTCGTTACCACCGATCGTAGGAGCTTCTTCGTTCGCACCCTTTCTCGTCAACGTTTTGTTACCAACTCTTTGATACTTATCGATAACACCAGGGGTAGAGCATAACGTCGCTTGCCCAGGGCTGAATCAGTATGTTAATGAACTGTCTGGTGACAAAACTTTCTAGCGATATTTATCTTGGTGTGTCCTCTTCGGATGGCCAGCTCTCGGGGATGTTTATTAACGATTTTCTTGGACTTTTCCAGTTGATCGACCTTAGCTGCGGCCTTAAGCCATTCTTTTTTATTTCTTATTTTCTGTACTTCTTTACCAACTGACTTCAGGCTTTTGAACGCCATTTTTTTCACGTTATCGGCCACACGACGTTTTTTCTTGATACTCCTTAGTTTGGAAGTCGGACTTCTAGTGAGTGGGCGTACCTCACGGGAAACGTGGCCAAAAGGAGCCACCCCCATTACTTTCGTATTAGGAGAAATTACCTCCTTCTTCGCTTCGATCTTAGGTTTAACTTTGTCCACTTTAAAACCGTGGAATTTTGGACGAGCATTAAATTTAGCACATTTTGGTGCATCCTTCCACTTTGGCTTCGGCTTCATAATTTGGTTGCGCCAATCTGTCGCCATTTTAGGAACCTTCAGTTTTGAGCAAATTTTTTAAACTTGCCGTTTCCGGGTTTATTAAAGTTAGGCCAGTCAGGATTGGGCATTTTTATTTGAGATTTGTTTTTACTTGAAATTTGTTTTAATTATTAGAACTCTAGAATGTGAAATATGGAAGTAGGAAATGAGGCAGGCAACTAGGCAAATGGACATGGCCTACTTTTCACTTTTTATTTTTCACTTTCCCGCCTACTGCCTTTGTCGGTCAGTGTCTGATCAGGATTTCATAATAATCTTTCTATTAACATATTTTAGTTGTGATTCCATTAAATATTATATTTAAGTCTAATATATTATGTCTTAATTTTATTTCTATGAATGAACACTAAAATACTGATTATAGTCTATAATCTAGTTGTATTTTCAGTGGAATATTGAATGGCTTTTAAGTGGCTCCACAATACCCGCAAGACTAGATTTATCCGATTGATGGGGATAAAGCACGTTCTTTAAAAAATCGAATTAAACACTTATTCCATTGTTACTATAACAACTTAAAAAAGGTTTTGGGGTTACTTCCTAATTATTACATATTTGGGCCTATTCAAGATAAACCTTTCCACCATTTACTTGGATATTCTTGCATCTACTTCTTATTCTATGTATGTATCAAGTAAAAAAATATAACTTAAACTTATGATCAATTATACATATCGATTTCTGTCACTGCTCAAATGTAAAAATGTACATCAGTCTGCTAGCTAGAAAAATTGGCCATGTCCGCCTGGTTTTAGCTCTCTGAAAGCAATAGCTAATTGGATGAATTCCAGTCCTAAATAAGGTTAGCTCCTCGGGACGCCCAATCGAACTACCAAACAACCAAATTTCCCCATTGTAAAGAGCAAAAGATAGAAAATTGCACTAACAATCCAGATGTTTACTTATTTTTAAATACAAATATGGGTCGAAAAAAGTCATAATAGAAATTTAAAAAATTTTGTAGGATCGTTGTCAATTCTAATGCAAACAAATTCAATATACACATAAGACTTATTTTCTTTAATTTGCTTTGTCCTCCTTGTTGCCGAAATTCGGGCATGTGAATAAACTTTGTACCACTGTACTACAAAACGGAACTTTGTCCAAACAAACAGAATGACGCTCTTTAAAAACTCTAAAACTCTCGCTCATCTTACTCTTGCGGTACTTTATTATACATAAGTAGACACATAAGCGCGAAAAATACGCAGCTGCATTGATCTAAGTACATACATAAGAACCGCGTGTTCAGTTGTTTTTTCGTAGCCAAGAGGCCAAGAGTAAGTGAAATAAGATTGTAAAATTATTAGTTATAAGAAATTTGAAAAATAACATGAAATTACTTACAGAATTAAAAAGCTAACCGCTTACCGCTTACCTAACCAGAGGAATTAATGGACTAAATTTATTTCAAAGGCACTGGCGGAGCTAGATTAACTAGTCGAACGAGCAACAATTCTTTTTAATTTCTATCGAAATTCTTTTAATTTCTATTGGAAATTAAATTTACTCTTTCGTAAAGAATTTTGAGCAAATTCTTTAATTCCTACGGTGTAGTAGAGCTACAGAGACCTAAAGAGGAGGGACTACACAAATCCCAAGGAAAGAACAAATTTAAATTTTACCACGCGTAAAATTACGTATAGACATGGCACCGGCTGGAAACTGTGGTCTGTGCCAGGAGGCGGACAACCAGGAAATGCTCACGTGCTCCAGGTGTGCATCTCAATTCCACTGCACCTGCTGCGGATCGAAAAACAGTGCCACCTCGAGTTCCTGGATGTGCGAGACATGTCGCCACGTGCCTGATGAAGGCGAACATAACCTCGAAACTGAATCACATTTCAAGTTTAACCACCCAGGTGACAAAGATCAGCACGTGGAAGATGAAGCAATGCCGGAAGATCAGCAAATACTTTTGCAACAATTAGAGGACGAAATGTGCCTCGAAAGGGAATATCTGCGCAGTAAATACGCCTTACTCCACACGAGAGTACAGTCAAACGGAGAAGCGAAGAACCATCCACAACACGCTGCTGGAATACCTCGTTACATAATGATGACGGATGATAGTGCCACCAACACTCCACAGGCGACGAGTACCAGAGCGCAGAGCATGCCGTGCAAAGCCAATGGCATAACACCACAACAAGTAGCTGCTCGACAATCAACGCCGAGAGAATTACCAGTTTTCAAAGGAAATCCAAGAGAATGGCCACTTTTCATAAGCACCTATGAAACTAGCACCCGGATCGGTGGATACAGCAACGAGGAGAATGCTATGCAGAGATGTGTGAAAGGTAGGGCCCTTGAAGCCGTGCGAGACAGCTTACTGTTCCCAGAAATGCTGCCGAGCGTTATAAGTACTTTGAGAAATTTGACTCCTCCAAAGGGCAAGCTAGAACCGCTGATCGAGTTTGCATTTGCGGTTAAAATATGTGCGCTACCATTAGGGCAAGCAAGCTAGATGCGCACCTGAACAACCCTACGTTATTACAAGAGCTTATCGAGAAGATGGGACCTGATATGATGCTTAACTGGGCCCTACATTCAAAATCCATACCGTACCCGAACATACAGCACCTAGCGGATTGGTTGTTTGAGTTGGCTGAAGCAGCGAGTCGTGTATCGACGCCCAACATATTACCAGAAAGCGACAAGAAGAGAACCAACAGAGGAGTGATGCATACACATACCGCAGCGCCTACAGATAACCATAAACACACATTCTGTGCGATATGCAAAGGACACCACAAACCAGTGTCTTGCGAAAAGTTGTTGCGGATGTCAGTCGAAGCCAGGTGGAACGCAATAAATAACCATCACCTATGTGCTCAGTGCCTCAAAAACCACAAGGGATCCTTCTGGAGTCGCGTAACTTGCGACATAAATGGCTGCAAAGCAAAATATCATCTTCTTCACAAGGAGGTGACGGAAAGCGTCCTGCACAATCATCGTGGGTCACTAACCAACCAGCCAGAATGCTATGTTCGAATCGTTCCAGTCAGTTTGCACTCCAATTCGAAATCCGTCGATATCTACGCATTTATGGACGACGGATCGACTCTAACACTTGTAGAAGAAAAATTGGCTGATGCGCTTGAAGTGAAAGGTTTCGTCAATCCCCAATGCATTAGATGGACCGGCGATGTTAGTCGGCAGGAGCCGGAATCCAAGCAGCTGAACTTGAGAATCTCAAAACAAGGACAGGGTAATAAATTATTTAAAGTAAATGAAGTCTGCACAGTTAAGTCCATTGGTCTCTCAGCCGAGACGATGATAGCAGATAGGATAAAACAAAGATATCCGCACTTAAAAAACTTGCCTGTCCCGAGCTTTGTTAACGCAATGCCTCAAATGATAATAGGCAGTAATAATCCGAATCTCATAGCTTCGCTAATAGTGCGCGAAGGAAAATGGCAGCAATTGCTGCAAAAACGAGACTAGGATGGACTATATATGGCGGATTGGGACGATCTGGTGGAGGAATCAACCTGCATCGGTGTCAATGGGATCTGGATTTGCATGAGATGGTTAAAAAACATTTGCTAACGGAGGAAAAATCACCGCCGATGTTTACCAAGTTCCCTGATGAAGAGCGATCTCTACAGATTCTGGAGGACACTGTTAGTTACAGCTCGCGGATGTACACCACGGGATTGCTTTGGAAAGATGGTCCCCGTGTATTTCCAAATAGCCTGCCGGTAGCAAAACGACGACTCTTATGCATGCAAAAGAAAATGGCAGCAGACCCTCCTTTTGCAAGTGAGCTACATAGTCAAATACAAAACTTGATAGCTAAAGGATATGCCAGAAAGTTGACAGAGGAAGAAGTCCTGGAGAAACCCGAAAATGCATGGTACTTGCCCATTTTTACTGTACGAAATCCACATAAACCTGACAGGATCAGATTGGTGTGGGACGCGGCAGCTCAATCATCAGGAGTAGCCCTAAATGATTTTCTTCTGAAGGGACCCGATTTACTCGTGCCCTTGCTGCAGATTATGTATAACTTTAGAATGAGAGCAATTGGCGTGAGCGGTGACATCGCCGAAATGTTCCATCGAATAGCAGTAAAAGAAGACGCTAAAGCACAACGATTCCTATGGCAAAATCAGACAACAGGCGTCATAGAAACTTTCCAATTAAATGTGTTGACATTTGGAGCCACGTGCTCCCCCTGTATAGCGCACTATGTGCGCGACCTGAACGCTAAAAAACACGCAGACGAGTTTCCTTCGGCAGCTAAAGCTATTCGGAGAAGTCACTACATAGACGACTACATCGATTCATGCCATTCAGAAGAAGAAGCCATTACATTAGCGAAAGAAGTTAGAGAAGTCCATGCACGCGGAGGTTTCCATATGCGCAAGTGGTGTTCGAATTCCAAACGGGTACTCGCTGCGCTTCGCGACACAACAACCTACGAAGAAAAACAGTTCTTTAACAGTGAAGAGATACACTCTTATGAGAAAATATTGGGCATGCGGTGGAGCCCACGTCAAGATGCCTTCACCTATGCACTAAAGTTTGTACGCCTGAAGCGCAACATAATAGCGACAAAAGTCGCACCAACCAAAAGGGAAATTTTACAAGTTTTGATGTCAGTTTTTGACCCCATGGGTTTTGTATCCTGTATAATGATGTATCTCAGAATACTGCTCCAACAATCGACTTTGAGGAATGTTACTTATGGACCGACCCGAAAACGGTACTAGCGTGGCTCGATGGAGACCCACGACGATATCAACAATATGTAATGTTTAGGATAGCCGAGATATGTGAGCTCACCGAGGCCAGAAACTGGAGATGGGTACCAAGCAAACTAAATGTTGCGGACATCGCCACCAAACGACAACATAGGCCTGAAACATACACACAATGGTTCGAAGGACCAAATTTTTAAAACTACCGCCGGCAGATTGGCCGACGGAAACTACCAATGAAAGGACAGTCACTGAGGAACTGCGTCCTCGTTTCCTTCACATGCGAAGGGAACCAGCAAGAATCCATTACGAGTACTTCTCAAAATGGAATCGATTGACAAGGGCAATAGCATGTTGGCTTGCCTATAAGGGGAAATTGATCAACAAAATACGTAAATCAAATGAGAATACAAACCAACTGGCATCCCAAATTAATGAAGCCAGAATGTTTCTATACCGGAACATACAACAAGAATGTTATAACGAAGAGTACACAGCCATCGAAAACGGCCACCACGTTTGCCGGAGCAGTCCACTGTGGAGGTTACAACTCTTCCTAAATGACCAGGGAGTATTGTGCGTACGCGATCGAGCCAGTCGCTTCGCTGGCATCCCTGAAGGACGAATCGCTCTACCCACCCAACACTGGTTTACAAAGCTGATAGTCCGGCACTACCATGAAAAATACTATCACATGAATCATGAGACTACAGTAAATGAGGCCTCAAAAATATTTTATTCCAAAACTAAGACCTCTCCTTAAAGGTATCCGTCGAAATTGCCAACAATGTAAGCTGAGTAGTGCTCGACCTATTGCACCCTTAATGGCGCCCCTACCGAGGGCTAGACTGGGTGCATTCAAGCCAGCGTTTACGTATGTAGGAGTTGATTATTTTGGGCCGCAACAGTCATCGGTGGAAGAAAGTCATTGAAAAGATGGGGCATGCTGATAACCTGCCTCACAATGCGAGCAATAAGCATTGAGATCGTGCATAGTCTAACAACAAACCCATGCCTAATGGGCTTAAGACGCCATAAACCGCGCCGAGGCACACCAAAGGAAATATATAGCGATAACGGGACTAATTTTCGAGGGACCGATGCCTTTCTTAGAGACAAACTTCAACTGGATGATGCGAAAATGCATCGAGAATTGTCGCAGCAGGAAATATCGTGGTACTTCAACCCAACGTCAGCTCCTCACATGGGAGGAGCCTGGGAGCGCTTGGTGCGTTTCGTCAAAACCGTGTTATACCGTATAACACCAAATCAAAAATTTTCAGATGAAAGTCTTCTTACCGCCAATGCAGAGGTGTAAATGACGGTCAACTCCAGGCCCCTGACATACGTGTCCCTGGACGACGAAGATCAAGAAGCTCTTACGCCAAATCATCTGTTGCTTGGCTCATCAAATGGAGAAAAACCGATTTGCGATCCGGAACAAATCGACTATAAATGGTCGTTCCACCATAGTGAGATGTTCGCCAACCTATTTCGGAAGCGCTGGGTTAAAGAGATGCTACCAAACATAACACGAAGGTCCAAGTGGCATAAAAAAGTAAAGCCAATTGGTGTAGGCGACATCGTACTTATAGTGGACGAAAATCAGCGTCGTAATACCTGGACAAAGGGTCGAGTGGTCGAAGTGACCACCGCAGAGGATGGTCAAGTCCGCCAGGCGAAGGTACCGACACACTTAGGTGTCCTCTCCAGACCAGCAGTAAAGTTAGCAGTCCTCGATGTCGGGCTCCAGTGGCTCGCTTGCTGGGAGGGGAATGTTGCCGAAATTCGGGCCTGCGAATAAACTTTGTACCACTGTACTACAAAACGGAACTTTGTCCGAACAAACAGAATGACGCTCTTAAAAAACTCTAAAATTCTCTCTCATCTTACTCTTGCGGTACTTTATTATACATAAGTAGACACATAAGCGCGAAAAATACGCAGCTGCATTGATCTAAGTACATACATAAGAACCGCGTGTTCAGTTGTGAAGTGTGAAATGAGATTGTAAAATTATTAGTTATAAGAAATTTGTAAAATAACATAAAATTACTTACAGAATTAAGTATTACAGAATCTTGATCAGCACGACGAGACGAGTTCAAATAGCCATGTCCGTCCATCCGTCCGTCCGTCCGTCTGGATCAACGCAAACTCCTCCTAGACCGAAAGAGAAAATTTTGCATGTAGGCTTGTATATACTGCAGGCGTTGTATATCTCGGATTCAGCCGGATCGGATCACTATATCATATAGCTCCCATACAAATGGCAAAGTCACGAACAGTGACTTTTCATAATAACTTAGTTATTTTCTCAGCTATTGTCATGAAATTTAATATTGGTGAGTTAATTACACATATAAACGACTATGCCAAATTTGATCAAGATCGGGTGACTATATCATATAGCTCCCATAGGAACGATCGGTGGAAAACAGTGACTTTGATCAAGATTGTAGGCCGTTCTTTCGGAAACATTAGCGTTTTTAGCTTAAACGTTTTTCCACTTTGATAGCTATAGGTAAGGAAAGAGTTACCAAAAAAGTTGCAAGGGTATACAAACTTTGACGCGGTCGAAGTTAGCCCCGGCCCTCTGGTTATTTTTTATTTTTTGTACTTCTTTAGCAACTGACTTCAGGCTTTTGACCGCCATTTGTTTCAAGTTATCGGCCACACGACGTTTTTTCTTGATACTCCTCGGTGTGGGAGTCGGACTTTTAGTGAGTGGGCGTACCCCACGGGAAACGTGGCCAAAAGGAGCCATCTCCATTACTTTCGTATTAGGAGAAATTACCGCCTTCTTCGCTTCGATCTTAGGTTTAACTTTGTCCGCTTTAAAACCTTGGAATTTTGGACGAGCATTCAATTTAGCACATTTTGGTGCATCCTTCCACTTTGGCATCGGCCTCATAATTTGGATGCGCCAATATAAGGCCATCTTTGGAACCTTCAGTTTTGGTCAAATTTTTAAGCTTGCCGTTTCCGGGTTTATTTAAGTTAGGCCAGTCAGGATTGGGCATTTTTACTTGAAATTTGTTTTTACTTGAAATTTGTTTTTACTTGCAATTTGTTTTAATTATTAGAACTATACTCTCGAACACGATTTTCTAGAATGTGAAATATGGAAGTAGGAAATGAGGCAGGTAAACTAGGCAAATGGACATGGCCTACTTTTCACTTTTTATTTTTCACTTTCCCGCCTACTGCCTTTGTCGGTCAGTGTCTGATCAGGATTTCAAATTAATCTTTCTATTAACATCTTTTAGATGTGATTCCATTAAATATTATATTTAAGTCTAATATATTATGTCTTAATTTTATTTCTATGAATGGTTAACAGTAAAATACTGATTATAGTCTATAATCTAGTTGTATTTACAGTAAAATATTGAGGGAATGGCTTTTAAGTGGAATTAAACACTTATTCCATTGTTACCATAACAACTTAGGAAAGCTTTTGGAGTTACTTCCTAATTATTACATATTAGGGCCTATTCAAGATAAACCTTTCCACCATTTACTTGGATATTCGTGCATCTACTTCTTATTCTAAGTACCAAGTGAAAAAATATAACTTAAACTTATAATCAATTATACCTATCGATTTCTGTCACTGCTCAAATGTAAAAATGTACATCAGTCTGCTAGCTAGAAAAATTGGCCATGTCCGCCTGTTTTCAGTTTTTTGAAAGCAATAGCTAATTGGATGAATTCTGGTCCTAAATAAGGTGAGCTCCTCGGGACGCCCAATCGAACTACCATGTTTGGTTGTTAAAATTGCATTAACAATCCAGATGTTTACTTATTTTTAAATACAAATATAGGTCGAAAAAAGTTATTATAAAAATTATAAAAAATTTGTAGAATCGTTGTCAATTCTAATGCAAAAAACTTCAATATATACGTAAGCCTTATTTTCTTTCATATGCTTTGTCCTCCTCTTTCTTCACCTTAACCAAAACTTTTTGGTCATTTCTAGCGATATTTATCTTGGTGTCTTCTTCGGATGGCCAGCTCTCTTTTCTTGATCTTTTCCAGTTCATCGACATTTGCTGCGGCCTTAAGCCATTCTTTTTATACATTTGCAAAAAGGGTATATTAATTTTGGTCAGAAGTGTGCAACGCATAGAAGGAAGCATTTCCGACCATATAAAGTATATATATTCTTGATCAGCACGACGAGACGAGTTCAAATAGCCATGTCCGTCCGTCCGTCCGTCCGTCTGGATCAACGCAAACTCCTCCTATACCGTAAGAGCTACAGAGCTGAAATTTGCAGGTAGGCTTGTATATACTGCAGGCGTTGTATATCTCGGATTCACCCGGATGGGATCACTATATCATATGGCTCCCATACAAATGGCAAAGTCACGAACAGTGACTTTTCTTAATAACTATTGTCATGAAATTTAATATTGGTGAGTTAATTACACATATAAACGACTGTGCCAAATTTGATCAAGATCGGGTGAATGTATCATATAGCTCCCATAGGAACGATCTTTCGAAAACAGTGACTTTTGTCAATAACTTCGTTACTTTTGACGCGATTGCTTTCAAATTAAACATTTGTTAGTTTAATATATCTGGTAATGACTGTGCCGAATTTGATAAAGATCGGGTTACTATATCATATAGCTCCCATAGGAAAACAGTGACTTTGATCAATATGTCCGTCCGTCCGTCTGTCCGTCCGTCTGGATCAACGCAAACTCCTCCTAGACCGTAAGAGCTATAGAGCTGAAATTTTGCATGTAGGCTTGTATATACTGCAGGCGTTGTATATCTTGGATTCAGCCGGATCGGATCACTATATCATATAGCTTCCATACAAATGACAAAGTCACGAACAGAGACTTTTCCTAATAACTTTGTTATTTTCTAAGCTATTGTCGTTAAATTTGATATAAGTTAATTACACATATAAGCGACTATGCGAAATTTGATCAAGATCGGGTGAGATCCTATACCGTAAGAGCTACAGAGCTGAAATTTGCAGGTAGGCTTGTATATACTGCAGGCGTTGTATATCTCGGATTCACCCGGATGGGATCACTATATCATATGGCTCCCATACAAATGGCAAAGTCACGAACAGTGACTTTTCTTAATAACTATTGTCATGAAATTTAATATTGGTGAGTTAATTACACATATAAACGACTGTGCCAAATTTGATCAAGATCGGGTGAATGTATCATATAGCTCCCATAGGAACGATCTTTCGAAAACAGTGACTTTTGTCAATAACTTCGTTACTTTTGACGCGATTGCTTTCAAATTAAACATTTGTTAGTTTAATATATCTGGTAATGACTGCGCCGAATTTGATAAAGATCGGGTTACTATATCATATAGCTCCCATAGGAAAACAGTGACTTTGATCAATATGTCCGTCCGTCCGTCTGTCCGTCCGTCTGGATCAACGCAAACTCCTCCTAGACCGTAAGAGCTATAGAGCTGAAATTTTGCATGTAGGCTTGTATATACTGCAGGCGTTGTATATCTCGGATTCACCCGGATGGGATCACTATATCATGTGGCTCCCATACAAATGGCAAAGTCACGAACAGTGACTTTTCTTAATAACTATTGTCGTTAAATTTGATATAAGTAAGTTAATTACACATATAAGCGACTATGCGAAATTTGATCAAGATCGGGTGACTATATCATATGGCTCCCATAGAAACGATCTTTCGAAAACAGTGACTTTTGTCAATAACTTCGTTACTTTTGCCGCGATTGCTTTCAAATTAATTATTTGTTAGTTTAGTATATCTGCTAATGACTGCGCCGAATTTGATAAAGATCGGTTAACTATATCATATAGCTCCCATAGGAACGATCGGTGGAAAACAGTGACTTTGATCAATATCTTCGTTATTTCCTATGCTAAGATTGTAGGCCGTTCTTTCGGAAACATTAGCCTTTTTAGCTTAAACGTTTTTCCACTTTGATAGCTATAGGTAAGGAAAGAGTTACCAAAAAAGTTGCAAGGGTATACAAACTTTGACGCGGTCGAAGTTAGCCCCGGCCCTCTGGTTATTTTTTATTTTTTGTACTTCTTTAGCAACTGACTTCAGGCTTTTGACCGCCATTTGTTTCAAGTTATCGGCCACACGACGTTTTTTCTTGATACTCCTCGGTGTGGGAGTCGGACTTTTAGTGAGTGGGCGTACCCCACGGGAAACGTGGCCAAAAGGAGCCATCACCATTACTTTCGTATTAGGAGAAATTACCGCGGAGAATTACCGGAGAAATTACTAGGCAAATGGACATGGCCTACTTTTCACTTTTTATTTTTCACTTTCCCGCCTACTGCCTTTGTCGGTCAGTGTCTGATCAGGATTTCATAATAATCTTTCTATTAACATATTTTAGTTGTGATTCCATTAAATATTATATTTAAGTCTAATATATTATGTCTTAATTTTATTTCTATGAATGAACACTAAAATACTGATTATAGTCTATAATCTAGTTGTATTTCCAGTGGAATATTGAATGGCTTTTAAGTGGCTCCACAATACCCGCAAGACTAGATTTATCCGATCGATGGGGATAAAGCACGTTCTTTAAAAAATCGAATTAAACACTTATTCCATTGTTACCATAACAACTTAAAAAAGGTTTTGGGGTTACTTCCTAATTATTACATATTTGGGCCTATTCAAGATAAACCTTTCCACCATTTACTTGGATATTCTTGCATCTACTTCTTATTCTATGTATGTATCAAGTAAAAAAATATAACTTAAACTTATGATCAATTATACATATCGATTTCTGTCACTGCTCAAATGTAAAAATGTACATCAGTCTGCTAGCTAGAAAAATTGGCCATGTCCGCCTGTTTTTAGTTCTCTGAAAGCAATTGCTAATTGGATGAATTCCGGTCCTAAATAAGATAAGCTACTCGAGACGCCCAATTGAACTACCAAACAACCAAATTTCCCCATTGTAAAGAGCAAAAGATAGAAAATTGCACTAACAATCCAGATGTTTACTTATTTTCAAATACAAATATGGGTCGAATAAAAAAATTAGAATTTTAAAAAATTTTTAGAATCATTGACAATTCTAATGCAAAAAAAATCAATATATACGTAAGCCTTATTTTCTTTCATATGCTTTCTCTTCCTCTTTCTTCACCTTAACCAAAACTTTTTGGTCATTTCTAGCGATATTTAGCGCTATTTATCTGGGTGTCCTCTTCGGATGGCCAGCTCTCTTTTCTTGAACTTTCCCAGTTCATCGACCTTAGCTGCGGCCTTAAGCCATTCATTTTTATTTTTTATTTTCTGTACTTCTTTACCAACTGACTTCAGGCTTTTGACCGCCATTTGTTTCAAGTTATCGGCCACACAACGTTTTTTCTTGATACTCCTCGGTTTGGGAGTCGGACTTCTAGTAAGTGGGCGTACCTCACGGGAAACGTGGCCAAAAGGAGCCATCACGATTACTTGTGGATTAGGGGAAATTACCGCCATCTTCGTTTCGATCTTAGGTTTAACTTTGTCTGCTTTAAAACCTTGGAATTGTGGACGAGCCAATCTGTAGCAACTTTTAACAAAACAACACTCTACTTTTTGCGATCACATACTCATTTAAGTCTCTGTATTTGACTCGGGCGAGCCCCCAAATGTAAGGTTTAGATTAATTTAAGTTTATTATAATGGTTATTCAATAAGTTCATGTAAATACAGAGTAACAATATATATGATGCATGTACTAGTTTTAAATCGACTTTTTACACAACTTTTGAGACAACTTCGTACTTCGGCTGACGACCAACGAGAGAGACTACCAACTGAGAGCCGATTACCCAACGAACACTTGCTTCCGAGCCAGACTACCCAACAAACAGTGTAGAACGGTGTGTTGCCAGCTATCTGGTATCTCTATGTCTTACATAAATGTGTAACTAAGTTGTGCATTCTCTGTTCTTTGATCTTCTAGATAGTCCTTTTTATTTTTTGTGGTTCGGTTCTCTATTCAATTCGCAAAGAAAGTTATATAAATCTGAAGCAAGGTTGACGAGAGGTTGAAAATGATTAATTACATTTTCATATTCGTTTTGATTTAATTTTACATTCATGCCACTTCTCTTATCCACTTCTTTTTTTAAGAATTCTGATTTAATTTTCTTTTCTGTGTTTATAGCAAATTTCGGTGAGCAGATATCTCTTGAATGGTTGGAGAATTCGTAAAGATACATGTATATATGTGGGACTAGGTTCCAATTCCGTAGAAATAAGTAGTCCCGTTTGATTTATATTTAGTTATATGGAAATAGGTTTTATTTTAAATTATAATTAGGTTTTAGTAACTATAAAAATGTTTGAATTGAATGGTAATTGTTTCGTCTTTAGGTTTTTTACACGTCTTCGTCTTTAACACTTCTTTTAATACCCGTCTTTTGTCTTTTATACATCTTTTCCAAAAAACGTCTTCTCGTCGTTGGCTCGTCTTAAAAAGTTCTTCTTCGTCTTCTTATAGCAGCATTGCTACATCGTCGTTTTCGTGGGTCGCTTGCCACCTCGTCTCATATGGATCGCTTGCCACACCGTCGTTAAACAGCTGATTTGAGGTGGTCTGGCCATTCGGCGTTACCAGCCCAACCCCACATCCGGCCGTCCTGACTAAGAATTCGGCCCGAATGCGCCGTCGTTATCATCATCATAGTCTGTTGACCATGGCTTCATATATTCAGCACACGTTGACGTATTTTTTGATCCATCTGAACTTCCCATCTTTAGTACATCATATGCATTGTTTTGCTTTACTTTAACAACTTGGTATGGGCCCAAAAACTTTGGCTTCAATTTTAGGCCGGCGCCAAATTGTGTTCGCTTTATGGCGACTAGATTACCAACGTCGTAATGTTTGGCTGGTTTACGTCTCAAATTGTATGACTTCTTATTCTCGTTTTGTATTTTTAGGATCTGCGTCTTGGCTTTACATCGTAGTTCGTTGCGGTCGTTTTATTAGCTGATCGTCTTCTTTGGTTCGCATCTTTACTCCTATTAGCAGCTCGAAAGGTGTGGAATTAATACTTCTAGCATATGTGGAATTAATTGCTTGTTGGACTCTGGATACGTGTTTGTACCATTTCGTTGGATCGTCGATGCTGAGCTTAGATAGTACTGAAATTATAGTTGCATTCAACCTCTCAACTTGACCGTTTACTCGGGGTAGACCAGTTGTCGTCTTCACCAATTTAATGTTTTCATCTCGGCCATACTGAATGAAGATATCTGCGGTGAAAGCAGCACCTCTAATTGTTGAAGGATTACCTAAAATTGAACTCTGTGCAGACAGCTTTGCTATAACTTCGTTTGCAGTTGTTGACTTCGTCGGATAAAGCCAACAGAATTTAGTGAATGAGTCAATTACGGCTAGGATATGCTTATAATTCTTATGCGTCGAGTCAAGGGGACCCAAAAAATCTACATGATATGTGTGCAACGGGACGTCTTCTTTTTGCAGTGGATGTAGCAGACCCTCCTGCTTACCTCTTTTGCGATTACTCATGATACACGGTATACAGCAGCTTATGTATTTTTCGATTTTATCCTCGATGTTTGGTATATAATAATCCTTGCAAATCAACTCCTTAGTCTTTTTGATTGCAAAGTGACCTCTGTCATGTGCTCGGCTAATTATTTGTTTCTGCATACTGTTTGGTACTACAATTAATTCGACGTCATTGACAAGCTTGTACAAAATATCTGACTTTAAAAAATAGTTGTCATAGGATTGCTTTTTATCGGTAAGTACTTGCTTAATAGGTTTAAGTTGTTCGTCTTGCATTTGAGCTTGCTTCAGTCCGATACTCATACTATCTTCAGTAGTAGACAGCTTTGCTATAACTTCGTTTGCAGTTGTTGACTTCGTCGGATAAAGCCAACAGAATTTAGTGAATGAGTCAATTACGGCTAGGATATGCTTATAATTCTTATGCGTAGAGTCAAGGGGACCCAAAAATTCTACATGATATGTGTGCAACGGGACGTCTTCTTTTTGCAGTGGATGTAGCAGACCCTCCTGCTTACCTCTTTTGCGATTACTCATGATACACGGTATACAGCAGCTTATGTATTTTTCGATTTTATCCTCGATGTTTGGTATATAATAATCCTTGCAAATCAACTCCTTAGTCTTTTTGATTGCAAAGTGACCTCTGTCATGTGCTCGGCTAATTATTTGTTTCTGCATACTGTTTGGTACTACAACTAATTCGACGTCATTTACAAGCTTGTACAAAATATCTGACTTTAAAAAATAGTTGTCATAGGATTGCTTTTTATCGGTAAGTACTTGCTTAATAGCTTTAAGTTGTTCGTCTTGCATTTGAGCTTGCTTCAGTCCGATACTCATACTATCTTCAGTTATTGTTAATATTGGATATCTACTCAGGGCGTCTACATGCTTCATACGTGTTCCAGGACGATGTTCAACTTTGAAATTATACTCTTGTAGAAATAAGACCCAACGTGCAACTCTTGTGCACAAACTTTGCTTATCAAGTGTCTTCGTAAAGGCATTGCAGTCAGTTATCAAACGAAAATTGATTCCTAAAAGGTAAACTCTAAACTTGTTCAAGGCCTCAATGACTGCTAGAACTTCCAGCTCATAACTCGAATACTTGCGCTGAGCATCTGTAGTCTTCTTACTCATAAAATAAACAGGGTGTAATTCGTCGTCTTCATCTGATTTTTGCAATAAGACTGCACCAAATCCATCTATTGAAGCATCTGTATGAATTTCGGTTTCGTACTTCTGGTTATATATCTTTAAAACTTGATTTTCGGTCAACTTCTTCTTTAATAAATTGATAGCATACTCTTCTGCTGCACCTAGATAGAATTTATTATTGGATTTCAACAAGTCTGTTAATGGCTTTGCAATGATTTCGTAGTTGGGTATAAATTTTCTGAAATACCCACTTAAACCCAAAAAACTTTGCAATTGCTTAGGTGTCTGAGGAATTTTGAATTTAGAAACGGCTTCAATCTTTTCGGTTGTCGGATACAACATCTGATTTTCAATAATATGTCCTAAGAATTGGATTCGTCTTTTCAAAAAATGACACTTCTTTATGTTGAGTTCCAGTCTATAATCTTTGCAGGTAGTAATGACTTCTTTTAAATTTAAAACAGCTTCTTTTTCGTCTTTTGCTGGAATTATTACGTCGTCTATGTAGGGCAGTGCAATACCTCGGCGAGTAAGGGGTCGAAATATTGCGTTAATGTGCCGTTGAAACACACCAGGCGAATTGGAGAGCCCAAAAGGTACTTTCTTAAATTGATATTGGCCATTCTGAGTCACAAACGATGTGTACTTCTTACTTGATTCGGCCACTGGTACGTGAAAAAATCCGTTTGTCAGATCTATTGTACTGAATACCTTTGCATCTTGGAGTCTATCAAGTTGGTCTTCAATAAGAGGCAGGGGAAAACGATCTTTTACAATTACCTTATTGATGCGTCTAAAATCAATACAAAGTCTCGGTGAGCCGTCACGCTTTTTGACAAGTACTACAGGACTTGTAAACTCTGAATTAGATTCTTCAATTATATCGTTGTTTATCCACTCTTCAATTTGTTCATCGACTATTTTTGTTTCTTGAAACGGTAGTCTGCGCGGACGCGAAAATATTGGGGTTTCGGCATTTAATGTTATGTTCATCTCGATTTGGGTTGACTTTGTTTTAACCGGCTTATAGTTTTAAATTAATTCTCGCACTTCAATTTTTGCTTTTTCACCCGCAGCTTGATCTATATTTATTTCGTCATTATTCGCGATAGCTTCAATTTTCATTATATTTAATTCCGAAATCTCGATCTCATTCTCGACATATTTACGCACTGTTAGACCATAACGATTAAAAATTAATTCGGCAAGAAGGCAAATCTGTTCACCAATGATTATTTTAATATCCATACACTTCATCGGAACAACATAAAAGTCAAGAACATAGTCATCATTATCGATTTTAATTGATTTTTCGAAATGTCCAATTGGTCTAATTTGATTCTCATCACGATCACCGCCAAATCCAATAAGATTTACACTGCACGACAAAAGTTTTTGCTCACTTAGTTCTTTGAATAAGTCTTCGCGCATAACATTGAATTTGCTGCCTGTATCAAATAAAGCCGAACAATTTATATTCTCTATTAACACTGTTTTACTCGTAATGTTACGTTGACATTGTAGAGTATGTTGGTGTTTAGATTATATAAAATAAGCTAACATTAAGCCAATTATAATATAGAACGAATGGAAATGTATGTCAATATTAAGTATGTAACCCGATTATAGATATCGATGGCTCATCAGTCATAAGTAGATCTGATATGGTCAGCAGTAAACAATAAAGACCTAGTTAATCAATAAAAACGTACTTTGCTGACCTAACACTATGCACTGGTGAGCTCGCTATTTTGTACTATAAAAGAAATGCATTATTCTTAGTAAGATCAGATACCAATTGTAGCTACATCGGGTGTGCATCGCTGTGTCTTTGGCCCCCATCTCTACCTTTGTAATCTCACTCCGAGGTCCACCCAATTTATGTGTTGGTTGCGACAACCTTTAGTCACTGGTTTATGTGCTAGTGCCTAGATATATATATAAATAAATAAACATTTAATAACTTCAAGAAACACTAACGTCTTTCATTGAACATTTTGGTGACCCCGACATTGGCGGCTCCAAGTTAAAAGAATAACAGACTTGGTGAAACCGTCATCAAGCGAGAACATTTGGTCAACTCAGGCGACCAATCTCTCAACAAAAAGGAAACTGGTCAACTAGGCGACTACTTTCTTTGCACGCTTTGGACCCGACAATCCTAAGCGAGGGCACAAATTGATGAACATCTCACATCAATCTGGGGTCCCGACTAAAAACATCGCAATTGATTAACTTGGCAATCATTGCGGAGCCACCTTGGCAAATAAAAAAGATTTATTGGAAAACTAGGAGTTGGTTTTCCGCAACGGGGTAGCAGTGCATACCCATTGAATAAAAGTTGATCAACTAGGCGATCACTTTATAAAAAACATTTAACAACGATTTGTGTCAACGAGGCGACCAAATCATAAAAAGTTATTTTTATATAAAAAATAAAGTTTGATCAACTCAACTCTGTTGCATTCCCTGGCGTCAGAAATATCTGACCTAGTTAACTCGGTCAGTAACCCAGGTAGTACGCACGAGTATAGTTTTTGGCATTGATCAGCAATTTTTTAAACAAAGAAAAGAAACTCAAAAATTGGTTTGACTGTCGTGACAGTTATCAGTGTAAAAGAATAGGTATATAATAAAAATAAAACTATTGTTAAAACACTAATCAAAAGGCAACTTCGATTTATTTCTTATTCTTATTTGTGCTACACTTGACTAATTTTAGGAACGAGTCGGAGCGTTCCCTGTCTTTGACAAAATAAATAAACTCCCATCGGGTCAAGTACTAGTACAGATAAGCAATTACATAAGAATATAAAAGAACATGGAGGAGTTTTATAAACAGCAGACAGAACGAGGAGAGGCAATCCAGGCCTTCATTCGGAATACCAAAAAAGATTCTTTCGCCAGGAAAACGAAGCCATCTTATTTCGAGGAAATACTTGAGCTCCTGGAATACATGTGGGAGAACTTCGAGAAATGTCATCAGGAGTTGATGGACAAATTAAATAACGTGCCAACTGAAGATGACTACTTTGTAACGGACTATTTCAGCAAAATGAAGACGGTTGTATCTAATATAGTGGAAGATTGGAAGGACCATTTGGCAAAAATAAAGCTAGAGAGGCAAGCTCGCCAACGAGAGGAAGAGCGAGTCATGATCAAACCACTGGTTCGTAAGCAAAGTGCTCTGCTGGAGTCATTGTCCAGGACATTAAGACAAATTGTGCCTGAAGATAAAATGACTTACAAATCGGTAGTCGACAAATTATGGATGCAAATTGAAGAAATCCATTATGAGATTCATCGGCTAGCTGAAAATCCAGCCGAAGCCGGATACAATATAGCTACGTTTGTGGCCGCAGAAAATACAATGCTGAAATTCTGTGTGGCACCAGCAGAAAATGTAGTGATACAATCACCACCTGTATTGCAATCGATACAATCATTGCAACTACCCAAAATTCCCATTCCAAAATTTGATGGGGATTATCTGAAATGGCAACAATTTCATGACATCTATAAAAGGTGGTTCATGAGTCAAATGCATCCACGATAGAGAAAATGTGGTACTTAAAATCAAACCTTTCTGGAGAAGCAGAGAGATTGATACGGCACCTGGAATTAACAGAAGCCAATTACAACACTGCTTGGTCAGTGTTGCAGGAACGTTTTAATAACAAACGAGTTCTAGTAACAGCCATACTGGCAAAGCTGTTTGATCACCCAAATGTGGGAAATGACGCAGCTTCTATAAAGAATTTGCATGATAACATTTTTGAATCATTGCAAGCCTTAAAAAATGTAGGCGTCAATTTGGAATCGTCAGATGCTGTCATAATGTTTCATATGACAAGAAAATTGGATAGATTCAACCACGCACTATATGAGCAATCTCTTTCCAACACAAGGATCTGCAGGAAGTAAAGGACTTCCTATCCTTCTTGGAACAGCGCTTCCTAACATTAGAGGCGATTGGGAAACCAAGAAACGAAAATCACAGCATTGAAAAACCAAGTCCAAGGAAGACATGCGCAACAGCATCTGGGACAAACAGTACCCTGTGTGCTTTCTGCGAAAGAGCAAAGCACAAACTCTTCCAATGTGAAAAGTTCAAAATCAAATCCGCAGCAGAGCGGCTTAATTGGGTGCAGAGACACAAATTGTGTGTCAATTGCTTCAAGCCGGACCATATGGCAAAAAATTGCTCTTGGAGGGGATGCTTTAAATGCGATAAAAAACATAACACAATGTTGCATTTAGAAACAGGCAACCAAATTGCTACATCTGCTTCTGCAGCTTCTGCGTATGGAATTGGCAGAAAATACACCCTGTTGGCAACGGCCAAGGTAGTGGTAAAAGGGATCAATGAAAGGAAAGGAGAATTTCGAGCACTCCTGGATAGCGGCTCTCAAGTAAATCTCGTCTCAGAGAGACTGGTAAAGAAGTTATCGTTAAAAATTAGCGAGACTCATGTGCATATAAATGGAGTGGGTGGTCAACCACAGATAAGCAAGGCGCGAGTAAGCTTGGTTGTAAGGTCAAGATACAACAAGTTCGCAATGCTAGTTGAGGCATTTGTATTGCCACACATAATAGGTGACCAACCCACAGAACAAATAACGCAGAAAGTCACATTACCAGACAACATTCAATTAGCGGACCCAACATTTGATAAACCCGGAAAAATTGATATGCTGTTGGGAGCTGATGATCACTATGCTATACTGCTACCAGAAAGGAGACGGGGCAATCGAAACCGTCCAACATTACAAAACTCAGAGTTTGGATGGATTGTTGCTGGCAGAATTAATATGTCAACGTCAGCTTCAATCACATGTATGGTAGGCATGACGAATCCAGAGGAATCACTGGAAAGATTCTGGCAGCTAGACACACTAGAGCCAATAAAAAGGTACAGGAGTCCGGAGGAAGAGTATTGTGAAAAATTCTTCCTCGATAACCTACACACGGCGGCGGACAATCGACTAAGTGTAAAGCTTCCATTTGCTGAAGAGGCGTTATTTCTTGGAGAATTTTGGGAAGTAGCCATAAGAAGATTCATGTCATTAGAGAGGCGAATGAACCCTGACATAAAAAAGGAGTATGTAAAATTTATGTCAGAATATGAACAGCTTGGACATATGAAGCAAGTAATGGTAGAACAAATTCCCAAGAACCATTACTTTATACCGCATCATTGTGTACTAAAACCAGAAAGTACCACCACCAAGCTTAGAGTGGTATTTGATGCATCATGCAAAACGTCATCAGGAAAATCACTGAACGACATTTTATATCCTGGACCAGTTGTACAGAGTCAACTCTTCTCAATTCTTCTGCGGTTCAGGACCCACAAAGATGTGTTTACGGCAGATATTGAAAAAATGTATCGTCAAGTTGTGCGCCAAGTCGAGAGTGGCTCCCCTGGAAAAACAGACACTGCCCCGGCTGGAACTATGTGCAGCTGTACTTGGAGCTGAACTCACGGATAGAGTTCGTCAGGATCTCCAATTCGGATCAGAAAGTGTGGAATCATTTCTCTGGTCAGACTCAACAGTAGTACTCTCGTGGATTAATTCACGGGCATCACATTTCCACACGTTTGTGGCTAATCGGTTGACAAAAATACACGCAGTATCACATCCAAGGCAATGGCGGCATGTGTCATCAGCGCTCAACGCAGCTGATGTTCTGTCTCGAGGCATATCAGCAGTTCAGCTTAGCACACATACATTATGGTTGTATGGGCCACTATTTCTGCATGGACCACAACGTGGCTGGCCAGCACCATTTAAGCCTACAGAGCACACGATGGATACCGCTGAGAAGAAAACTAAGGTATTCTCCATGGTGACTGCCACGGCAAACAACAAGAGTGAATGGATATATACGGTAAATCACAGAAATTCGTTTTACCGGCTACAGCGAATAGTGGCGTATGTGCTACGGTTTTGTCACAAGCAGAACAGGAAACCAACGGCTCAGTTAGAGTTGGAAGAGTTGGACCAAGCACGGAGAGTGATCATTAAGCAAGTTCAAGAAACAGGATTTGCATATGAATTACGGCACTTAAAGAAACGACCTGAGCAACCGCTAGATCGCAAAAGCACGGTGGCAACATTGCCACTAATACTGGATGAAGATTCAATCATACGAGTAGCAACTCGGCTACAACAAGCACCAGTATCAACGGAAACAAGGAATCCATATATCTTGCCGGTGTTAAAAATGATGCTACGGAAACTTCATGAAGAGAATCTTCATTGTGGACATGAGGCAATACGCGGAATAGCTCGGCAACAGTACCACATCATTAAGGTGAAACCGATGGTCCGGAATGTGATCCAGGGCTGCGTAGTATGCACCAAGTACCGGCCTCAGTTCTTTAAAGGAAAACGTCCCGATAAGGCCTACATTGCAGAATTTGTATGCTTTGCAACCAAGGCAGTACACTTGGAATTAGTCGGAGACCTGTCCACCTCCTCATTTGTGGGCGCGCTTCAGCGCTTTATTGGGCGCAGAGGAAGATGCCAGACATTATACTGCGATAATGCAACAAACTTTCTTGGAGCAAACAACCAACTTAAGGAACTGACCGATACAATACACTCAGAAACGGCAGCAGGTAGTATCAAGGAATTTTGCAATCAAAAAGGAGTGCAATTTAAGTTCATACCACCACGGTCTCCACATTTCGGAGGATTATGGGAAGCTGCGGTAAAGTCCGCTAAGCATTTACTGTTAAAAAACGTATCGACAGCAAACTTAACGTTCGAACAACTGTCTACCATCATTGTCAATGTTGAAGCAGTGCTGAATTCTCGTCCGTTAACGCCAAACTCAGACGATCCCAACGACTTAACAGCTCTAACCCCAGGCCACCTATTGATTGGAGAACCATTAGTAGCCCAACCAAATGCAGAGCCAATAACACAGCGATCGATTCCAGAGCAATGGGAATTAGTCCAACGATCTGCCTAATGCTGTTGTTATTGCCTATAGCATTTGCTCAAAGAACTAATATAACTCGATTCAACCCCAAACCAGGCATATACTATGAAAGTATTGGCACAGGAAGGATGGCAACGTCTGACTGGACTATTGTGGCATTCTACGATCTCGAACCATATTGGGCCGAGCTGAAGACATTTTCAGATGGAGTAGTAAAGGTTGGAGAAATATGCGTGTTAATGAAGGTTCCAGAGGCATGCACCGCAATGCAGAGGCACTTCGAGCATGTCAACTCAGAGCTACGGACAGGAAATGATCTCCTTCACATAGAACGCCTACGACGATCGCCTTTAGATATAATTGGGAACATTGCGAACGGCTTATTTGGTGTTGCTTTGGTCTAGCAGTGGACTGTACCTTGAAATTAAGTTGGATAACTTCACTTTTATTTCTTCGCTACTGAATCAGTTGAGTGCCAATTTATTACTAAACCAAAGAGAAAAAGCGCTGTCGCAGCAGCGCACAAATATGTGTGTGTGTACAATGCTTATGTATGTGTCGATTCTTACAACTACATCTGACTTATCGATAAACGCAATCCGTTCCTGAACATCCCGGCCCGCCCTGAAACACAGTTTCTGAACGGGGCAATACCGCAACCTTGGTGATTGGCCGAGTTAATTCTCCCGAAGAGGTCTTGAGTCTAACCGCTTCGAGAACCAGCGCCAGATGCCAGTGAGCTGGTGGGGTGTTCGATTCCTTTACAAGCACCACATCTCCCACTGCTATATTTGGTGTTGTAGTGGTCCACTTTGGACGCTGTTGCAATGTGGTAAGATACTCCTGATGCCATTGCTTCCAGAAACCTTGCATCATAGATTGGATACTTTGCCAGTACCCAAGTCGGCCCACGGGGATGTGGCCTAAGTCTGCCTCTGGTATAGTTGTGAGAGGCCTGCCGATCAAGAAATGTGCTGGCGACAAATAATTGATATCTGTGTCCGAGTTGTAGCACAAGGGTCGTGAGTTGACCACCGCACTGACTTGTGCAAGTAGAGTTCGCATCTGCTCGTAGGTGAGAGTAGATTTCCCAATCACTCGGCGAATATGCAGCTTTACGCATCTGACTGCAGATTCCCATTTTCCTCCCCAATGAGGAGCATGTGGTGGAATGAATACCCATTGAATGCCATCATTAGCCAGAGCATTCCTAACCTTTTCGATGTGTGGTTGAGATGCCAGCAGCTTCTGCATTTCATCAAGAGAGCGTTTAGCTCCAATGAAATTCGTTCCGTTGTCGCTATAGATTTTGTTGCACTTGCCACGCAAAGAGACGAAACGTCTTAGCGCGGCCAAGAATGAGTCGGTGCTCAAGTCCGTTACAAGTTCCAGATGGATTGCCGATGTGACCAGACAAACAAATAGGCATATGTAGCCCTTACCAATGCGCGGTTTGCGCCCCTTTCCATCCTTAAGAAGGATTGGACCAGCATAGTCACATCCAGTGTTTACAAATGGAAGTGCCTGAGTGACACGAATGCTGGGTAGATCAGCCATCCTTTGTTGTGATGTATGATGCCGCTGTCGAAATCAAGCCAAACAGTCGTGTGTGACTTCCTTATCAAGTTCCTTGCGCCAAATATCCAGAATGTTTGACGTACCATAACAAAGAGTGATGAGACGCCAGGGTGCAGGTTGACCCTGTGTTCGTATTCAAGTATCAGCTTGGTGATGCGATGAGATTTCGGTAGCAAAACTGGATGTTTCGCCTCTGTGGACAATTGCGAGTGGTGCAAGCGTCCTCCAACTCTGAGTAGTCCGTCCTTGTCGATCATTGGCGAGAGTTTAGCCAGCTGAGATCGACTTCGCAATGGTTTATTTGCGAGTAGCAATTGATAGTCATCCTGAAAGCAGGTTTGCGCGTGGCGCAAGCATACAATGCCGTCCGCGGTGATTTCCTCAAACGTAAGACAGTTTGAGCCCTTGTCCCCAAATGGACCCTTCGTGCACCGTAGAAAGCGAAGGACATAGCCAACCGTGTGAACGAGCGTCAACCATGAAGATACTCGTTGAACAAGATGATCAAGTGGATGATCAGGAGCTGCCTCTACTAATGCAGTCAGACAATTGCTTTTGACTTCCTTTTCTATGTTCTTTTCTGAAATATTCAAACAGACTTGTGAGTTGTTTAACCTTACCAGAAACTGATCCGCGTCACGTATCCATGACGGGCCATTCCTCCATAACTGAAAGTCCTTTAGGTCTGCAGCCATGAGACCTCTGGATGCGCAATCAGCTGGATTTGATTTGGAGTCCACATGACGCCAATAATGCCTTGGAATGGTGTCCAGAATTTCCGAAGTTCGGTTCCCAACAAATGTCTTTAGTCGAGAGGGTGCGTATGATAGCCAATAGAGAACGATTGTGGAATCGCACCATGCAAAAACCGTGACCTTTTGATGTCGAAGTGCCGCCTTTATCGAACGTATGAGTTGACTTAGGAGAAGTGCCGCGCAAAGCTCTAGGCGGGCAGAGATTGCTGCTTTAGCGGAGCCACCCTAGACTTCGCAGCCATAATCGATGTAGAAATCGAGCCATCCTTGTTGATTACTCTGCTGTACACTACAGCAGCGTATGCCTTCGTAGATGCATCGGAGAATCCATGCAATTCAATGTTGTCGGTGTCGTTGACAACCAACCGGGGTATTTGAATGTGTTGTAGCATATCCAAATCTGCTCGCCATTTGAGCCAAGTATCCGCTAGTTGCTTAGGGAGTTTGTCATCCCATCCCAAATCGAGAAGCCATAATTGTTGAAAGAGTATTTTGAATTGGACCACAATTGGTGCCAAAAGCCCAAGTGGATCGAAGATCCGCGAGACATCCGATAAAACTTGTCGTTTTGTACAATCGACATTTCCTTTTAGACCAACATTATAAGACAATGTATTAAGACCAGGTTGCCAGTAAAGTCCAAGAACCTTGACTGGAGATGATTGTGTAGAATCAGTTCCTTCTGTTGGTATGCGAGGTGTGTTTGATACCCATTTCCCAAGCTCCAAATTAGCACAGGACATAAGTTGAATAAGTTCCTTTCGATTTTGTATCAGTTCCTCCTCACTGTTTGACCCAGTGAGCACATCGTCGACATAAAAATCCTCTTGTAAGATTTTTGCAGCATTCGGGAATTCCTGCTGATGATCAGTAGCCAGTTGCTCTAATACCCTAACAGCCAGGAATGGTGCACATGAGGTGCCATAAGTGACGGTGCATAGTTGATAGTGTTTGATTGGATCCGATGGCCTTTCTCTCCAGACAATTCTCTGGAAGTCGCGGTGTTTGTCGTTCACCCAAATCTGCCGAAACATCTTGACTATGTCGGCTGAGAATACAAATTTATACATCCGAAAGCGCAAGCAGACAGCAAATAGATCGCGTTGAATGCTAGGCCCTGTAAAGAGATAATCGTTTAGTGATTTGCCTTTGGTGTCGCAAAATGATCCGTCGAAAACTACTCTCAGCTTCCGACCCAAAACCGGGTGATGTGGTAGATAAAACCGTTGTGCATTATTGACTTCATCTGGTGGCAGTTCGCGCATATGCCCCAAATCGAAGTATTCCCTCATAAAGTTGACATATTTTGCTCTTAGATTTGCATCTTGTTGTAGGCGTCGTTCCACCGATTGGAAACAGTTAAGAGCTCCTTGTAGAGTATCCCCAAATTCAGGATTAGTGACCTTAAATGGAAGTTCCACGATGTACTTCCCCTTTCATCTCGAGTGTGCGTAGCGAGAAAGTGTTTCTCCACCTGCTCATCATCAGGTTCCAATTTGGTTGTGGAACTGATGTCCTCTAGCTCCCAAAACCTCTGGAGCGAAGCGTTAACATCAATGTATGATGTCAAAGCGAAAGCGTTGTTAGCTTGGGGCATCGTTATAGAGCTGATGACCCATCCGAAAATCGATGATATTGCAATGAGTTTGCCCGTATTGTCGTACAACTTTTTCCCTGTGATTGTAGACCAAACGTGTTCACCGCCCAAAAGAACGTCAATTGGAGCGCTTGTGGTGAATTCCGAGTCAGCGAGTTGAAGATCGCTAAAGACATCAAGTGCCGATGCGTCAATGTTTTGCCTTTCCAGTGTTGATGTGATTTTGCCAAGAACATGAGCCTGTACCGTTAAGTGATTGTTTGAATACCTTGACTTTATCTGAAGCGTGCTGCTTCCCCTTGTGGTGTCAGCCTGAACCGAAGAGATTCCTGTGACCAAAATGGATGATGCCGACCGTGGCAATCCAAGTGCTTGTATGCATCGTTCTGATACATATGAAAGTTCCGACCCAGTATCTAGTAAGATACGACATGTAATGTAGTCTCCATTTACCTTTTGAACATAAACCGTTGCAGTAGGCAATATGCTTCGATTTAAACCTTTTCCTGTTTTCAATTTCGCAGAGCTTTGTGAACAAACCGTTGCTGGTGCACTCCCATTATGAGCCACTAGACTTGTTGTAGACAAATCGTGATGAGAAGCGTTTGGACTACGCTGATTCTCCCTTTTTCCTTGTTGCAAGTTCCTTAAAGCCATTGAGTTACCTGGATCATGGATCAGAGAATGGTGCTTACCTTTACAATATTTGCATGAAAATGATGATGGACAGTTTTTGACCATATGCCCTGATTTCAGGCAATTATAACATAAAGCCTTTTCCCTGATGAACATACGACGTTCTGCAAGTGTTAAATCCATGAATTGTTGACAGCCATACAACTTATGATCCGTCGCCTGACATTTGGTGCAGCTGCCAGCTTGAACTGCAACCATCGAATGTGTGACACGTTTTGTGTGTGTGATTTGCGCCGGCGTTTTGCCTCCAAACGCAATCTCCCGTTTGCTGAGCTCTAATTCCTCACAACGATCATCTAAGAACTTGAAGAATTCCTCCAGTGCGGGCGCCTCGTTGCCCATGCTGCGCTCAATCCACCTGCGCCGTGTATCAGCGTCAAGCTTTTCCAACACCAGATATTGTATCCAGCAGTCCCGTCCTGTTTGATTGATCGCATCCAGACCGCGAACAATCTCATTTGTGCCATCTGATACCTTGCGTAAGATGGACACATCAATTTTGTTTGTCGTTGGTAGACCCATAAATTTCTCCAAAAATGAGTTCACAATATGGCGTGGCCTATTGTATCTTTCCTTTAAGCGTTCCCAAGCAGTGTTGTAAGCCGTGTCAGTTATCGCCAGGTGCCGCACCAAGTTGGCAGCATCATCGACGAGCAGTGTTTTTAAATGATGAAACTTTTGAGTGTTGGTTAACTCCCTTTTGTTGTGTATCGTGCTCTCATAGATATCTTGAAAAGCTGGCCACTCTGTGTAGAGTCCAGCGAACCGTTTATTTGAATTTTTGGCAATTCGCCGCCATGCACGAATGCCGTCGTGCCGTTTCCCGAAGTCGAACCCGATGCAGCCATCTCATTGCGAGCGGGCATCGACAAGTTTGAACTGCTCTGATTTGCAGCTAACTGTTCAAAGAGTTGTTGTTGTTGTTGCAGCAGATGAACGATGTCGTCGTTATATGCGTGCAGACCCATGCGCCATCGCCGTCGCCAGACAATGATGCTTGTTGTTGAACTAGCCGTTTTTTCCCAGAAGTAAAGAATATGCCTTCAAGTACTTCTCTTCGTAGGTCACGTGATCGATCTCTGGATCCACATAGCCGTCCACATCTTCCAGAAGGCTATGGAATCCCCGATTCCATTAAATTGCTTCCACACGGACTTGAGTTGATCCATCCGAGCGGCTACCTCAGTGGTTGATGTAGTTTGGGTTCGTTCCGACCAATCCAGAATTCTTGTTATGCTGGCCTTGAGTCGGCTCCGTCGACCCACCAATACCTTTAGTTCTTCCATTTACAGAACTATTCCAGAGTAATAATCCTCCAAACTTTCCAATAGATCCAAGAAATTCGAACGAAAAGCACTTTATTCGATCGAAAACCGATTCCCTTATTCGGCTCGAATGACCAAATTATGCTTTGGTCTAGCAGTGGACTGTACCTTGAAATTAAGTTGGATAACTTCACTTTTATTTCTTCGCTACTGAATCAGTTGAGTGCCAATTTATTACTAAACCAAAGAGAAAAAGCGCTGTCGCAGCAGCGCACAAATATGTGTGTGTGTGTACAATGCTTATGTATGTGTCGATTCTTACAACTACATCTGACTTATCGATAAACGCAATCCGT
>NW_025814591.1:0-42031 GCF_018902025.1 Drosophila willistoni | reverse complement strand
CAGATTCCCATTTTCCTCCCCAATGAGGAGCAGTGGTGGAATGAATACCCATTGAATGCCATCATTCGCCAGAGCATTCCTAACCTTTTCGATGTGTGGTTGAGATGCCAGCAGCTTCTGCATTTCATCAAGAGAGCGTTTAGCTCCAATGAAATTCGTTCCGTTGTCGCTATAGATTTTGTTGCACTTGCCACGCAAAGAGACGAAACGTCTTAGCGCGGCCAAGAATGAGTCGGTGCTCAAGTCCGTTACAAGTTCCAGATGGATTGCCGATGTGACCAGACAAACAAATAGGCATATGTAGCCCTTACCAATGCGCGGTTTGCGCCCCTTTCCATCCTTAAGAAGGATTGGACCAGCATAGTCACATCCAGTGTTTACAAATGGAAGTGCCTGAGTGACACGAATGCTGGGTAGATCAGCCATCCTTTTTGTGATGTATGATGCCGCTGTCGAAAACAAGCCAAACAGTCGTGTGTGTGACTTTCCTTATCAAGTTCCTTGCGCCAAATATCCAGAATGTTTGACGTACCATAACAAAGAGTGATGAGACGCCAGGGTGCAGGTTGACCCTGTGTTCGTATTCAAGTATCAGCTTGGTGATGCGATGAGATTTCGGTAGCAAAACTGGATGTTTCGCCTCTGTGGACAATTGCGAGTGGTGCAAGCGTCCTCCAACCCTGAGTAGTCCGTCCTTGTCGATCATTGGCGAGAGTTTAGCCAGCTGAGATCGACTTCGCAATGGTTTATTTGCGAGTAGCAATTGATAGTCATCCTGAAAGCATTGCGTGCCGCGGTGATTTCCTCAAACGTAAGACAGTTTGAGCCCTTGTCCCCAAATGGACCCTTCGTGCGCCGTAGAAAGCGAAGGACATAGCCAACCGTGTGAACGAGCGTCAACCATGAAGATACTCGTTGAACAAGATGATCAAGTGGATGATCAGGAGCTGCCTCTACTAATGCAGTCAGACAATTGCTTTTGACTTCCTTTTCTATGTTCTTTTCTGAAATATTCAAACAGACTTGTGAGTTGTTTAACCTTACCAGAAACTGATCCGCGTCACGTATCCATGACGGGCCATTCCACCATAACTGAAAGTCCTTTAGGTCTGCAGCCATGAGACCTCTGGATGCGCAATCAGCTGGATTTGATTTGGAGTCCACATGACGCCAATAATGCCTTGGAATGGTGTCCAGAATTTCCGAAGTTCGGTTCCCAACAAATGTCTTTAGTCGTATATGATAGCCAATAGAGAACGATTGTGGAATCGCACCATGCAAAAACCGTGACCTTTTGATGTCGAAGTGCCGCCTTTATCGAACGTATGAGTTGACTTAGGAGAAGTGCCGCGCAAAGCTCTAGGCGGGGCAGAGATTGCTGCTTTAGCGGAGCCACCCTAGACTTCGCAGCCATAATCGATGTAGAAATCGAGCCATCCTTGTTGATTACTCTGCTGTACACTACAGCAGCGTATGCCTTCGTAGATGCATCGGAGAATCCATGCAATTCAATGTTGTCGGTGTCGTTGACAACCAACCGGGGTATTTGAATGTGTTGTAGCATATCCAAATCTGCTCGCCATTTGAGCCAAGTATCCGCTAGTTGCTTAGGGAGTTTGTCATCCCATCCCAAATCGAGAAGCCATAATTGTTGAAAGAGTATTTTGAATTGGACCACAATTGGTGCCAAAAGCCCAAGTGGATCGAAGATCCGCGAGACATCCGATAAAACTTGTCGTTTTGTACAATCGACATTTCCTTTTAGACCAACATTATAAGACAATGTATCAAGACCAGGTTGCCAGTAAAGTCCAAGAACCTTGACTGGAGATGATTGTGTAGAATCAGTTCCTTCTGTTGGTATGCGAGGTGTGTTTGATACCCATTTCCCAAGCTCCAAATTAGCACAGGACATAAGTTGAATAAGTTCCTTTCGATTTTGTATCAGTTCCTCCTCACTGTTTGACCCAGTGAGCACATCGTCGACATAAAAATCCTCTTGTAAGATTTTGCAGCATTCGGGAATTCCTGCTGATGATCAGTAGCCAGTTGCTCTAATACCCTAACAGCCAGGAATGGTGCACATGAGGTGCCATAAGTGACGGTGCATAGTTGATAGTGTTTGATTGGATCCGATGGCCTTTCTCTCCAGACAATTCTCTGGAAGTCGCGGTGTTTGTCGTTCACCCAAATCTGCCGAAACATCTTGACTATGTCGGCTGAGATACAAATTTATACATCCGAAAGCGCAAGCAGACAGCAAATAGATCGCGTTGAATGCTAGGCCCTGTAAAGAGATAATCGTTTAGTGATTTGCCTTTGGTGTCGCAAAATGATCCGTCGAAAACTACTCTCAGCTTCCGACCCAAAACCGGGTGATTGGTAGATAAACCGTTGTGCATTATTGACTTCATCTGGTGGCAGTTCGCGCATATGCCCCAAATCGAATATTCCCTCATAAAGTTGACATATTTTGCTCTTAGATTTGCATCTTGTTGTAGGCGTCGTTCCACCGATTGGAAACGATTAAGAGCTCCTTGTAGAGTATCCCCAAATTCAGGATTAGTGACCTTGAATGGAAGTTCCACGATGTACTTCCCTTTTCATCTCGAGTGTGCGTAGCGAGAAAGTGTTTCTCCACCTGCTCATCATCAGGTTCCAATTTGGTTGTGGAACTGATGTCCTCTAGCTCCCAAAACCTCTGGAGCGAACGTTAACATCAATGTATGATGTCAAAGCGAAAGCGTTGTTAGCTTGGGGCATCGTTATAGAGCTGATGACCCATCCGAAAATCGATGATATTGCAATGAGTTTGCCCGTATTGTCGTACAACTTTTTCCCTGTGATTGTAGACCAAACGTGTTCACCGCCCAAAAGAACGTCAATTGGAGCGCTTGTGGTGAATTCCGAGTCAGCGAGTTGAAGATCGCTAAAGACATCAAGTGCCGATGCGTCAATGTTTTGCCTTTCCAGTGTTGATGTGATTTTGCCAAGAACATGAGCCTGTACCGTTAAGTGATTGTTTGAATACCTTGACTTTATCTGAAGCGTGCTGCTTCCCTTGTGGTGTCAGCCTGAACCGAAGAGATTCCTGTGACCAAAATGGATGATGCCGACCGTGGCAATCCAAGTGCTTGTATGCATCGTTCTGATACATATGAAAGTTCCGACCCAGTATCTAGTAAGATACGACATGTAATGTAGTCTCCATTTACCTTTTGAACATAAACCGTTGCAGTAGGCAATATGCTTCGATTTAAACCTTTTCCTGTTTTCAATTTCGCAGAGCTTTGTGAACAAACCGTTGCTGGTGCACTCCCATTATGAGCCACTAGACTTGTTGTAGACAAATCGTGATGAGAAGCGTTTGGACTACGCTGATTCTCCCTTTTTCCTTGTTGCAAGTTCCTTAAAGCCATTGAGTTACCTGGATCATGGATCAGAGAATGGTGCTTACCTTTACAATATTTGCATGAGAATGATGATGGACAGTTTTTGACCATATGCCCTGATTTCAGGCAATTATAACATAAAGCCTTTTCCCTGATGAACATACGACGTTCTGCAAGTGTTAAATCCATGACAGCCATACAACTTATGATCCGTCGCCTGACATTTGGTGCAGCTGCCAGCTTGAACTGCAACCATCGAATGTGTGACCCGTTTTGTGTGTGTGATTTGCGCCGGCATTTTGCCTCCAAACGCAATCTCCCGTTTGCTGAGCTCTAATTCCTCACAACGATCATCTAAGAACTTGAAGAATTCCTCCAGTGTGGGCGCCTCGTTGCCCATGCTGCGCTCAATCCACCTGCGCCGTGTATCAGCGTCAAGCTTTTCCAATACCAGATATTGTATCCAGCAGTCCCGTCCTGTATGATTGATCGCATCCAGACCGCGAACAATCTCATTTGTGCCATCTGATACCTTGCGTAAGATGGACACATCAATTTTGTTTGGTTGGTAGACCCATAAATTTCTCCAAAAATGAGTTCACAATATGGCGTGGCCTATTGTATCTTTCCTTTAAGCGTTCCCAAGCAGTGTTGTAAGCCGTGTCAGTTATCGCCAGGTGCCGCACCAAGTTGGCAGCATCATCGACGAGCAGTGTTTTTAAATGATGAACTTTGAGTGTTGGTTAACTCCCTTTTGTTGTGTATCGTGCTCTCATAGATATCTTGAAAAGCTGCCACTCTGTGTAGAGTCCAGCGAACCGTTTTATTTGAATTTTTGGCAATTCGCCGCCATGCACGAATGCCGTCGTGGCGTTTCCCGAAGTCGAACCCGAAGCAGCCATCTCATTGCGAGCGGGCATCGACAAGTTTGAACTGCTCTGATTTGCAGCTAACTGTTCAAAGAGTTGTTGGTTGTTGCAGCAGAATGAACGATGTCGTCGTTATATGCGTGCAGACCCATGGCGCCATCGCCGTCGCCAGACAATGATGCTTGTTGTTGAACTAGCCGTTTTTTTCCCAAAAGTAAAGAATATGCTTCAAGTACTTCTCTTCGTAGTCACGTGATCGATCTCTGGATCCACATAGCCGTCCACATCTTCCAGAAGGGCTACGGAATCCCCGATTCCATTAAATTCCTTCCACACGGACTGGAGTTGATCCATCCGAGCGGCTACCTCAGTAGTTGATGTAGTTTGGGTTCGTTCCGACCAATCCAGAATTCTTGTTATGCTGGCCTTGAGTCGGCTCCGTCGACCCACCAATGCCTTTAGTTCTTCCATTTTACAGAACTATTCCAGAGTAATAATCCTCCAAACTTTCCAATAGATCCAAGAAATTCGAACGAAAAGCACTTTATTCGATCGAAAAAACCGATTCCCTGATCCGGCTCGAAGGACCAAATTATGATTTGGTCTAGCAGTGGACTGTACCTTGAAACTAAGGTTGGATAACTTAACTTTGTATTTCTTCGCTACTGAATCAGTTGAGTGCCAATTTATTACTAAACCAAACGAGAAAAAGCGCTGTCGCAGCAGCGCACAAAATATATGTGTGTGTACAATGCTTATATATGTGTCGATTCTTACAACTACATCTGACTTATCGATAAACGCAATCCGTTCCTGAACATCAATGGATGACTGCATGTTGATTTTAATGTTAAGAATAGCATGATGCATAAAAAAGTCATCTGAGTTGTTGACCTGTAATTAATTAATTGTCGCATTTGCTTTTATTAACTTTCTTTTTCTTCTTGAATTTTGATTTGTAGTGTGTAACTTTTTGTGCTCTATTTCTTTCTTCAAAATGTTTCTCGTCTAACTGATTTATTTCTCCTGTCTTTTTGAATGGATTGTCGTTTTGACTTTACTAATGGTGCTTGTTTAAATCTAGTGTCGATTTCGAAGTCGTGTCTATCTTCATTTAAATTGTTTATTTGATGTATTTTTTTGTTTGGGTATTATAGTCGGGGGATCCTGCATAGATAAAAATGTCCGCTGGTGTTCGGTTAGTTGTTTTATGTCTCGTCTTATGGTTGTATACGTAGAGAATTTTTTCAAATTTAAGTAATTTATCTTCGATGTCATTTTCACTATTTATAATTCTGAGTTTTTCATTTACTGTTTTATGGAATCTTTCTACATCTGAGATGCCGTTTTTACTTGATGTGATTTCTAACTTTACATTTTCTTCTTGTAGCCAATTTTTTAGTGCTATACACAGAAATGCTGAATCTTTGTCTGATTTTATTTCTATTGGTTTGCCCATTTCAGTGAATACTTTCATAATTGCTCTCTTGGCTTCTAACCAATCTCTAGACTTTACTTCTACAAGTGTTGCAAATTTCGAGTAAATGTCAATGCATGAAAGGAATTGTAAATTGTCGATCATGTAAAAGTCCATGACGTATTTTTCTCTGATATTAAAAAGTTCTGGTGTTATTTCAAAAGTTAGTTTTGTATTTCTATTTTCTGTCTTTGTGATATTACATACTGAGCATTCATTATAATGTTTTGAATTAGGTTTTGAAAATCGGGAAAATAATATTTTCTTTAAACAAATTAATCGTTTTTTCAATTCCTGGATGTAATAATTCTTTATGTTGTTTTAGGATTATTTCTTTAAATTGTGCAAACGTTTGAAGGTCCTCTAACTTAATGCTAGATTTCGAGGTTTTTGTATTTGCGTTTGGTTGTATTATTTCGATAAAAGCTTGTTGGAATATGGGAAAATCTTGTTCATTATGAAAATATAGTACAGTGTTCTTACTGCAAAGATATCTTATGATTATATCCCTTGCGTAAGCATTGGTCATTTCTTTGTATGTTTATTTTTATGTTTGTTTTGTAAAAGTAAGTTGTTGTTTCTGCTTTGTCTTCTGAACCTCTAATGAATTCTATTTGTCTGTTGTAATAATTAATGGGTATTTCTACTATTGGAATGTAGTTTTCATTATCCTCGTGAGCACTATGTATTGTAGCTGCTGTGCTTTCTGTTGATCCTAAAAAGTTTTCATCTATTTTAACTCTGGAAAGGGCATCTGCTACATGATTTTCTTTGCCAGGTAAATATTTAATTTTGTAATCAAACTCATTTAGTCTTACTTTCCATCTTTGAAGTTTCATATTTGGTTCTTTATATTGTTGAGCCATACTAAAGGCTTATGGTCGCTTAGAATCTCGAACTTTCTACCGAAAAGGTATGGCCTAAAATATTTGGTTGCCCATACAATAGATAGTATTTCCTTTTCTATGGCTGAATAATTAAGTTCGTGTTCGTTAAGTGTTCTACTACCATAAGAAATAGGTCTATGGTCCTGTGAAGGAACGCACCTAAAGCTATGTTGCTAGCATCTGTGGTTAGGAAAAATGGTTTTTTGAAATCGGGATATGCAAGTATAGGATCATTCATAAGGAGATATTTTAATTTTTCGAAGGATGAAATATAATTTGGGTCGTTTATATTTATTTTAGCTCCTTTCTTTAATCCTAGAGTTAAAGGTTTTGCAATATGTGCAAAGTTGGGTATAAATTTCCTGAAGAATCCGCATAATCCTAAGAATGATTTAATTTCTTTTGGAGTTTTGGGTATCGGAATTTTTGAATTGCTTTGACTTTATCTGGGTTAGGTTTTATACCTTCTGTTGTTATTATATGACCAAGGAATGCTGTTTCCTTTTTCATAAATTCGCATTTGTCGATTTGGAGTTTAAGATTAGCTTCTCTTAGTTTGTTAAATACCTTTCTGAGTGATAGTATGTGTTCCTCCAATGAAGTGGAGTACACAATGATGTCATCCAGATAAACAAGGCAATCCTTATAAATAAGGTCTTCCAAAAGATTATTCATGCATCTTTGGAATGTTGCCGGGGCATTTTTAAGACCAAATGGCATACGTGTGTATTCGTAATGGCCATGTTTAGTTGAGAAAGCTGTTTATGCAATAGATTCAGGATCCATTTGAATTTAATGAAATCCCTTAGCTAAATCAATGGTGGTATTGTCGAGATTGTTCCCAGTTTGTCGAGAATTTCGTCCATGACTGGAATTTGTAAGATTCCAATTATTTAAAGTCTGTTAAATGCTCATGTATATATATCGATTGTTAGTAATAAGTATCGATTATTAGTAATAAGTATCGATTGTTAGTAATAAGTTTCGATTGTTAGTAATAAGTATCGATTGTTAGTAATAAGTATCGATTGTTAGCGATAAGTCCTCGATAGGTCGAGAGACGGCGTCTCTCTTCTCTTCCGGCGATGCAACGAGCAAGTTGCATCTGCGCAAAACCCAAAGATTAAATCCGACCAATACAAACTAATCTTTATCATTTTTACTTAATAATTAGGTGTTTACAAATTGGAAATTTGTCATCTATTGTGACTTCATTTAGATTTCGATAGTCAATGACTAATCTGAATTTTTGTTTCTTGGAAGCATCTCCTTTTTTTGGAACGATCCAAATGGGTGAACAGTAGGGGGAATTCGATTTTCGAATGATACCCTGTTCATCATTTCATTTATTTGTTTGTTGACTTCCATATCAAATGTTTGGGGATATTTGTATGGTCGTTTATAGATTGGGTCCTCATGTTTTGTATGAATAGAGTGCTTTATTGTACTCGTGAAAGTCAAATTTTCACCTTCGCGGTACTGAATGTCACTGAATTCGTACAAGACCTTTTTTAGTTTTTGAGTTTCTTCGTTGTTTAAATGGTCGAGTCTATACTCATTGCTTTTTATTATTTCGTTTTCAATCGCAAAATTTGTTTCCAGGTCCTTTTCTGTGGGTGGGTCCAAAACTTCTATGTTTTGTTCTTCTTCTATTTCTTCAACATCTCTAAATAAAATGTATAGTTTCCTAATTTTGCGTATTCTTCTTCATAATTTATTTGTGCTTTGCAGGCTTTTAGGAAAGTTCTGCCTATCAACATGTCGTATTTATTTGAAAATTTAATTAAATTTTTGTTCTGTCGGACAAAGTTTGCTGGGTGCAAGGAAAATAATTTCTTTTAGTTCTACTGCTCCTTCAATCATGTGAATTTTGGAATCTCCTAAATAGGTTTTGAAATTAAAAAAGTTTTCGGACATTATATTAATTGAAGAGCCTGAGTCGACTACACATCTCAAAGGTTTATTGTTCATCATTATTCTGATGAAGGACTTGTCTCTATCTCTTCTTCCGATTGATCCGAGGCATTCTGATGAAAATTTTCGGATGTGTCCATTTTGCTAATTCCACTATTACTTTCTCTTTGCCTTTTTGTAGGCTGGTTTGCTACATTATTCTTTGAATAGTTGTTTTGCTGTTGACTATTCATTGGGTTTTGAGCCCTGTCAATATTTAATTTTTGTTGAAATTCTTGGAATAGTTTTTGGTTTTGTATTGTATCTGATTGTTTTGTTTGAGACGGAGTTGTACTATTGGATACAAAAGTTTTTCCACCTTTTTGATTCTGATTTTGGCTTTAATTTGATTTTCTTATTTCTGTTATACTATTCTCGTATAACCCTTCTCTTTGAGCTACTTGCTTCAATTTGCTGACTGTGGTTATATCGTATCTAGCTAACGTCATAAATAATCTATCGGGTAATTTTTTGTTAATTACGTCTTTTATAGTGTTATTTAACGCATTTGTATAAAGAGCGGTGTTATTTGCATCGTTTTCTAGACTTAATTTGTTTGTTATAATATAGGACTTATCTTCTAATTCTGTTACAAACTTACGAAGATTTCCTGCATAGTTGGTGTTGTAGAGGCGTCGAAGAAGTTCCTCACAGGGGGTCTGCGTC
This sequence comes from Drosophila willistoni, assembly GCF_018902025.1. NCBI lineage: Eukaryota > Metazoa > Arthropoda > Insecta > Diptera > Drosophilidae > Drosophila > Drosophila willistoni. The sequence continues at coordinate 32,787 of NW_025814591.1, read as the reverse complement.
TTTAATTCATTGATGAGGAGTGTCCTTAGTTCCGGCCAGGTGTTGGCTTGTCCAATTTGTGAGAGCCGTTGTGCTTCTCCAGTGAGCTGCATCTCGATTGCACTGAACAATATGTTATGTTGCCTTATATCATGGGTTAGATATAGGTGCATAATAAAATCTATCCTCCTTATGAATGACGTCAGCTTCTCTGGAGCTCCATCATAATTTGCCACCTGTCTTAACGAAGACAGTGCTTGATTGAGGTGGGCTTCGGTGAGTTCTACAGCCATTTTATTTCTTCTTTTTTATTTTGTTTTAGTGGTGTTTTATTTTTTTTTGAATTTCTGGGTTTAGTGATGTTTTGTTTTGTTTTTTTTTTTCTGGGTTTTAGTGATGTTTTGTTTTGTTGATCTTCTGGGTTTTTTGTGGTGTTTTGTTTTGTTAATTTTCTGGGTTTTGGTTATGTTTTATTTTGGATTTTGGTTTTTTGTTCGCACACAAGTTGGCGTTTTTGTTCCTCAATTGGATTTAATGGTTGTAACACACAGTTAATATTTTCGCGCACAGTTGGCGTAAATATTTTTTTTTTTTTTTTTGGTTGCAACACACAGTTGATATTTCCGCGCACAGTTGGCAGAAAATATTTTTCACTGTTGTAGACTTTTGAGCACTACCCGTAAGTTCTTGATGTCGGATCGGAATTTTATAGTGATTATTCACTAATTCTATGTAACGCACGGATAACAATTCTACGCGTCGCACGGATAGAATATCAGTTCACTACAATGATTATTCACCAATTCTATGTAACACACGGATAACAATTCTATATGTAACACAGATAGAATAACTTTTTTCCAATCCTACCGACTGCGCCAATTAAATATCCAATTTTCCCAATAAGGAAAACAAAGATATTTTTGTGAGTTAAAAGCAACGTACTTTATTATTTGAATGAAAACTTAGAACTGGTTACAAAAATGTCTTATGGTTATATTTATAAGCTAAATTTGGGAGCCCTTTGGTGGCGGGATTGATATTTCGATGATTTGATTGGTCCGATTTTAATTGCTGAGTTAGCGTTCTCACGCTTTTGGTTGTTAGGGGGACAATTATTATTTCAAGTGTTCAATTGTTTATGTTAATTTTATGGATTAGCGTTCATACGCTTTGGTTTTGAGAAGGACAATTGTTTATAAAAGCGGATGTTTACTTTATCGATTTAGGGGGCGAAATATTTATATGTTATTGGGTATTGGAGTCGGATATATGACTATATATTCTTCATCAGCACGACGAGACGAGGTCAAATAGCCATGTCCGTCCGTCCGTCCGTCTGTCTGACCGTCTGTCCGTCCGTCTGGATCAACGCAAACTCCTCCTAGACCTTTGGAGCTACAGAGCTGAAATTTTGTATGTATATACTGCAGGCGTTGTATATCTGAGATTCAGCTGGATCGGACCACTATATCATATAGCTCCCATACAAACCTCAAAGTCACGAACAGTGACTTTTCTCAATAACTTCGTTATTTTCTGAGCTATTGTCGTGAAATATAATATTGATGAGTTAATTACACCTATAAACGACTATGCCAAATTTGATCAAGATCGGGTGACTATATCATATAGCTCCCATAGGAAAGATCTTTCGAAAACAGTGACTTTTGTCAATAACTTTGTTACTTTTGCCGCGATTGCTTTCAAATTAATTATTTATTAGTTTAATAAATTTGAGAATTTGATAAAGATCGGGTTACTATATCACATAGCTCCCATTCGAACGATCGGTGGAAAACAGTGACTTTGATCAATATCTCCGTTATTTCCTATGTAGGCCGTTCTTTCGCAAACATTATCCTTTTTAGTTTAAACGTTTTTCCACTTTGATGGCTATAGGTAAGGAAAGAGTTACCAAAAAAGTTGCAAGGGTATACAAACTTTGACGCGGTCGAAGTTAGCCCCGGCCCTCTGGTTTTTGTTACACCACGGCAAAAACTTAATTTTGCAATTGCTAAAATACCTTTTCATACTTTTTTTTCCTCTTTTATTAACGTAAATTTTGTTGATCTAAAAGAAAATTTAAATGAATTATTAGTTTAAGTAACGTAACGAAACTTTAAATATTATTAAGATTAAGTCCCTATTTGGTTAAATAAAATACGTTTTCCTTAGTAGGAAACCTAATGGGTATGTAATGCGTTGAGATTGGCTTTGTTGCATTTCATTTTTTCTAATAACTAAATTATACAGCAAATCCCTGCAGCATCGATGGCCCAGAGATCGCACCGTTGGATAAATCGTGAGTTAACACACACATGTATATACATATATAAATATTTGTTTCACTGCCAACTGGCACACGCGGCCACATAACCCAAATATCTTTTGAATTACTATGAATTTTTGAATCTAGATTTGCTCTAATTATCGTATTTAAATTTATTTTGCTATATCTTTTTACATATCTTTATTTTGTAATTTCTTAGAATATTAAGTCATGAAATCCTTTTGTTTGGAATTAAACCCGTAACTTGAAATTTCGTCATGTTGGTGTAAACTAATTCATTGAGGAGTCCGACGCCTGAATCCATGACTATGCTGCCGTTACAAATCGTCTAAGATCATTTAAGAGTCTGTTAAGGGGCAGTCAATTAAACCCAATAGTTTGCCAAGGTAGGGTGGGTACAGAAAGGGTTAGCGAACAACACCTTTAGCTAATCTGCAGAGAAGTCGTCCGCACAATTAATAGTATCCCGATCTGGTCCAATATTTTGCTTTTTACATCCTTTTAGTTTCTGATAGTGCACTTATATTTTTTCTGTATGATCCGTGCGTATGCCTAGAGTAGGAAAGAACCCCCCCTCATCCGACGAGCTAAGCAAGAGCAACGCTAGAAGTTCACGACCCCGATCTTTAGCATACACTTGTGTTATCGTTAGCAACGTTGAAAAATTAGGCAGCTAACAACTACACGTGCACATGTATATCACTACAAAGGGCCGTTGTACTTACTGCCTTATCCCAGACCTACAGCAGTGGATAGGCAGAAGTCACGGGCAAGTTACGTTTTACCTGATGCAAATTCTGAGCGGCCATTGCTGCTTCAGAGCTTATCTAAAGCGTTTCGGGCACGAGGCATCCGACGAATGCACGTGGTGCGGAGCCGGCATTGTCGAGGACGCACAGGGATTTTCACTGCTCTCGCTATGAAGCACAGAGACGCGAGTTGGAGTCCAGGATCGGCACGAGTTACCAACCCTGGTCACTAAATAGGGGAACGAGACCCAGGAAAAAAGACGTGGCATCGACTCTTTCCTGTTCCCAGAACGATTTATGATTTATATATGATGATCATACATACAAGCACTAACCATAGAACACATAGATGGGACAAACTCATGATTTTTTGATTGCCTGAGCATGTACAGACAAGTGTACACATACATAGACAGAACGAAATCACAAGCGACATAGGCCTGCCTTCGTCGTTCTGTAGTCTGTGCTAGACTGAAATTTTTTCGTAGCTGCTTGGCCCTCTCCCCAATTTACGCTCTCATTGAGAGTACGAGCGTTCGGGTTTTCCCGAAGTTCTCTGGGGTTCCATGACTAGGCTAGCGTTTGCAATCAAAAAATCATGAGTTTGTCCCATCTATGTGTTCTATGGTTAGTGGTTGTATCCTTTGTATTCTTCGTCTCACACTGATTAGCTTTGTGTCCCATCTGATTACATTTAAAACATTTGAAATCGTCTTTACAATTCCTAGCGATGTGATTATTTCCTCCACACTTAAAGCATTTGAAATCCTCCAAAGTATTCCTCGATTGCAGCTTCTCAAATCGTGGTTTTGTTTTAGACTCTTGGTTGGAAGCATATTTCTCGTAAATCGTTAGTTTCTCTCGTAATTCCTTCAAATCTCTCGCTTGGTAAAGAACGCTTTTATTCATTTTAGAGTCAGGGATACCCTCAATGATGTATTCGACAATGCTTTCCTCATCTAAGCTGCCTCTTTTGGCTATACTCTTCATTAGATAAAAGTACTCAACCAGACTCTTGTTGTATTTCTACTTTCTACTCTCTAATTGCTTGTGAACTTCTTTTGCCGACAATTTAACAGTAAACTCATCCTGTAGCGCGCTCTTAAGTCTACCCCATCTTGTTAGACCCTCTGTCTACCATATATAAATTTCTGAAGTTCATTCCATTGTACTGTTACAGCAGTACCCTCAAAGTCTGAAAGCCATTCTAATACATCCTTTTAGTTGCTGCCATCAAACTCTGTCAACGAATCACGAATATCTTTTAATGTGAACGCCATTGTCACTGCTCTCTCAACTTCTTCAACTTCGCCTTGAATACTGGTATTAGCTTCTGAATATAAGGATTCCTCGTTCGTGTCTAAATCAAAATATGAAATTAATCTCTCTCTTAATTCAGGTTTGTTGCCTTTTACATTTAAATTCAGCTCTTTTAACTTTTCTTTTAACCCTGCGACGGTCAGTTCGGTGATCTCGTTATACAACATGTGTAAAAATATTGATTACAAAATAATTTAAATTAGTGTTTAAATTAGATGTTAGTTTATATGATTACAAATATTCTAATTCCTCTTTGTTGAATTTTTCTTTCTTACTTATTTTCCAAAACTCGTAGTTCGTCTTTTCTTATTTCTCTTTCTCTAATTCGAAAATTTTAAATCTTTCTTATTTTTCAAAATTTTAAATCTTTTCTTATTTTCAAAATTGTTCATTGTTCTCTTATTTCACAACTTTTAAATCTTTTCTTATTTCAAAAATTGTAATTCGTCTGTTCTCTTATTTCAAAACTTTTAGATCAACTTTTCTTTTTCCAAAATTTTAAATCTTCTTTTCTTATTTTCAAAATTTTAAATCCTCTTTTCTTATTTTAAAAATTGTAATTCATTGTTCTCTTATTTCCCAACTTTTAAATCATCTTTTCTTATTTTAAAAATTGTAATTCATTGTTCTCTTATTTCACAACTTTTAAATATTGTTAGTATTAAAAATAAATGTACTTGCGATGCAGCCCTGGTTATTTTACGTCTATGTTGTCCGTTTCTCTTGATCTTCTTCACGCAGTTGTCTTCTTACGTGTAGTCTTCCTTACGCAGTTGTCTTCTTTACGTCTTAGCTTCTTCTCACTCACACACACACAATGTTGGATGGATGATGCCTTCTGACTGTGCATGTAGTGGTGAATCGGGTCGGCTCGTCTTGATCTGGTACTCCTCGTGTTAGTAGCCACTCTCCGTGTGACTCCTAGTCCGATCTCTGCTCCACGTTACTTCTTGGCTTGCATGAATGATTGGATAGCGCCGAATCCAAGCAAGTTCAATTTTTCTCCTGTTTTCGTCTTATGTGGTCGTCGTTTTCATCTTTTGATGCTCTTCGTATTTTGTTCGTCTCTGAACAAATTTTCGTCTTTGGGAAGTTCTTCGTCTTTCAAATATTTTCGTCTTTGTTCTTGCTTTTCCTCATTTTGTTCCTCTCTGAACAAAATTGTCGTCTTTTAAGCGTTACTCATCTTTTCGTCTTTGTTATTTCTCATGTGTTCGTCTCATGTCTTGTCTTTCGGTGGTGAAATTAAAGCACGCATTTTATTTTGTCTCGCTTGCTCTCATGTTTCCTTATGTTGGCATCACTCTTGCAATTACGCGCGGTTTCTTCATAAAGTTTTCTCTCTCACTCGCTCTTTGTTACAATCCCGGACGAGCCCCCAGAAATGTAGAAAGGCTGAGTCCACTGGACCAGAATAAAATATACTCTTCACACCACTTTGCTTTTAGGTATGTATCTTAGCTTATCATTTTTATTTAATTATTAACAAAAGAAAAAGAAACCATCTTATTGAACACTTTTAATTTAACGAGACCAACACAACCTCTTCGTCCAGCAACTCAAGCATCTCCCTGCCTCCCCGATTGACCATCTATCGATATCTATCAAACTAATATCGTTATCGCTATTCTGATACCATTAGGGGTTCTCACGCAATCCTACATATATTCTTGATCAGCACGTCCGTCCGTCCGTCTGGATCAACGCAAACTCCTTCTAGACCGCAGGAGCTACAGAGCTGAAATTTTGCATGTAGGCTTGTATATACTGCAGGCGTTGTATATCTCGGATTCAGCCGGATCGGATCACTATATCATATAGCTCCCTTAGAAATGACAAAGTCACGAACAGTGACTTTTCTTAATAACTTCATTTTTTTCTGAGCTACTGTCGTGAAATTTCACATTGGTGAGTTAATTACACATATAAACGAATATGCCAAATTTGATCAAGATCGGATGACTATATCATATAGCTCCCATAGGAACGATCTTTCGAAAACAGTGACTTTTGTCAATAATTTCGTTACTTTTGACGCGATTGCTTTCAAATTAAACATTTGTTAGTTTTGTAAGATTCCAATTATTTAAAGTCTGTTAAATGCTTATGTATGTATATCGATTGTTAGTAATAAGTATCGAATGTAGTAATAAGTATCGATTGTTAGTAATAAGTATCGATTGTTAGGAATAAGTATCGATTGTTAGCGATAAGTCCTCGATAGGTCGAGAGACGGCGTCTCTCTTCTCTTCCGGCGATGCAACGAGCAAGTTGCATCTGCGCAAAACCCAAAGATTAAATCCGACCAATACAAACTAATCTTTATCATTAGTACTTAATAATTAGGTGTTTACAACTCAGAAGTGGGATGACCACCCGAAAGGATACATATTTCGGGATACGGCACGCCACACGTTCCAAATCTAGGACGGCCGCCTCCACGCCCACCGCTGTTAGTGCACCCACTGCGGTGACTACCGCTGCAGTACCGAGAACCGCTGTGCCGACTGCTGATACACGCGCCCCTGCCGGGCCCGCCGCTGCTGGGCCAACTGCTGATATACTCGCTCCTGCTGTGCCAACTGCCGTCATACTCGCCCCTGCCGGCCCCGCTGCGGCTATATTCGCCACTGCTGTACCCGCTGCCACTGCTGTACCCGCTGCCACTGCTGTACCCACCACCGCTGCCACTGCTGTACCCGCCGCCGCTGCCACTGCTGTACCCGCCGCCGCTGCCACTGCTGTACCCGCTGCCACTGCTGTACCCGCCGCCGCTGCCACTGCTGTACCCGCTGCCACTGCTGTACCCACCACCGCTGCCACTGCTGTACCCGCCGCCGCTGCCACTGCTGTACCCGCTGCCACTGCTGTACCCACCACCGCTGCCACTGCTGTACCCGCCGCCGCTGCCACTGCTGTACCCGCCGCCGCTGCTGTCGCATCCACTGCTGTACCCACCGCCGCTGCACCCGCTGCCACTGCTGTACCCACCGCCGCTGCCACCGCTGTATCCGCCGCCGCGGCTGTCGCATCCATTACGGTACCTGCCGCCGCTGCCACTGCTGCACCCGCTGCCACTGCTGTACCCACCGCCGCTGCACCCGCTGCCACTGCTGTAACCACCGCCGCTGCACCCGCTGCCACTGCTGTGCCCGCTGCCACCACCGCTGCCGCCGTTGCACCCGCTGCCACTGCTGTACCCGCCGACTATATGTCTGCCATGCGGGCTGCGGCCTCTCTCGCCGCCCCCGCCACTGGTCCCGACGCGGACCCATGAGAAGAGATGCCCGCTTTAGTGCCCTCCGTATCGACTGCCGCGGCCGCCATCACACCGGCCACTTCCGCCTCCCCCAGCCTGGATGAGCAACTGGTGACGCTACAGAAACAACATGAGTTGCTACAGCTACAGCATCAAATCCGCAAACTGCAGCAGGGGATTGACGAATCCCAAACACCGAGGCAGCAAGTCTGTGACGTGAGTGTTATTGAGAGCATGGTGGCTCGATTTTCAGCGGATACCGCATACGATGTGAAGAAATGGCTGAACGATCTGGAAGACGCATTTGAAATTCTGCAGTTGAACGACCGCCTACGGTTGGTCGCATGCCGTCGTATGCTGGAAGGTACGGCGGCGGTGCTGCTGCGCACGGTATCGGTGCACAGCTACGAAGAATTGAAGGCAATCCTCTTACGAGAATTTGGACGCTCGTGTAGCATCGAGGAAGTGTACCACGCTTTGCGTGGCCGGCACATCAAGGCAGGCGAGGGATGTTTAAGATTCGCAATCGAGATGCAGGAGATTGCCATGAATGCTCCGATTCCGGAGAACGAGCTGGTCGACCTGATCATTGATGGACTGCGGGACAACTCTACTCGAGTCGGCATGCTGTACTCAGCTCGGACAATGGCTGAACTGAAGCCCCTACTGGAACGCTACGAGCGCCTCCGTATGCTGGCCGCTGCCTCCAGACAAAGCAATAGTATGAAGGCGCAGCCAACAACAACTGCCGTGGCGCCTGGAAACAAATCGTCAGGCACCGTCACGAGTGAGACCAGATGCTTCAACTGCTCAGGATGGGGGCATTACAAGAGTCAATGCCCAAAACCAATGAGACCTCCGAATTCATGTTTCAAGTGTGGCATAGTGGGCCACAGCTACAAAAACTGCCCGTCTCGAATTGGGAATGCCACCAATATCACTGCCGCCGCCGCTGATGAAGCGGGAGGTCGACTAGACCATTTACAACTGGTGAGTGTTGCTTTTGTTTGTGATGAAGTGCAAGATAGGAAATTTATAGATATGTTTTCCCTCCTGGATTCGGGCAGTCCAAAGAGTTTTATCCGTCAATCTGAAGTCCCCTCCAACTGCCGTCTTAGCCCCCGTACATTGAACTGCCGTGGTTTAGGAAATAGCCAACTTCTGTCCTTAGGCCAAGTCCAGTGTAGTGTTCGCCTCCACAACACACAGACAATACATACGTTTGAAGTCCTGACGAACCAAGCAACCGAACTGCCGATGATTATAGGTAGAGATCTTCTGTATAAAATTAATATTAGACTCTGTAAACTGAAGGAACGAGAATATGAAAAAGAATCGTTGATACTCATGAATAAACCGACTGAATGTATAAATCCAAAACTTACTGCTGTTCTGAAGTCCTTTGACATATTTATGGAAAAGAGAGTGATACTGCCGTGTGATAGGAATGAGATTGTACCTGCCGAATTGTTGTCTGATTCTCCCCTTCCGAAAACTTCTGCTGTACCTTCGGAAACATTGAACGATGCACTTATGGCGATAAATTCCATTGAGCTACCTGCTGTCAGTGAATTAGACTTTGATATAGAGCCCGCGTTACGGGAAGAGCAAACCGCAGCCCTTAAGTCTATTATTTCCACTTCGTATGTACAAGTTGATCCCGATTTAATCAAGCCCATGAACTATGAGATGAAAATAGAATTGACTAGCCAAACTCCGATTTTCTGCCGCCCCCGCCGTCTGTCGCACCACGAACGCATCGAGGTGCGTGAGATTTGTGACGATCTCTTGAAAGCTGGCATTATTCGCCACAGTAGTTCCCCTTACGCTGCCGCGATTGTCCCTGTACGCAAAAAGGACAACACCCTAAGAAAGTGTGTAGATTACCGCCCGTTGAACAAAATTACAGTTCGAGATCATTTTCCGATTCCTCTGTTAGATGATTGCATTGAACATCTGGGTGGCAAATCATTCTTCACTATCTTGGACTTGAAGAACGGTTTCCACCATGTGAAAATGCACCCAGACTCAATCAAATATACTGCCTTTGTAACCCCTGATGGCCAGTTTGAATATGTACGCATGCCCTTCGGACTTTGTAATGGCCCTTCCGTGTTCGCTAGATTCGTTTATTTTGTCCTTAAGGAATTTATAAACCGAAGTCAACTGGTGATATATATGGACGACATTCTAGTCGCGTCGCATGACTTTGAAACCCACCTTGAGATTCTGAAGGAAATATTGTATGTGTTAAGAGTGAACGGGCTATGCCTGAAGCTGACGAAATGCCGTTTTGCGTATAGGGAACTAGAGTACTTGGGCTACTTAGCCAATTCCGCCGGTATCACGCCTAAACCAGCTCATATTCAGGCGATACGGGATTTGCCCATTCCAAGGGATAGCAAGGAATTAGAGCGTTGCCTAGGCCTATTCTCATACTTCCGCCGATTTGTATCAGGTTTCGCTAAGATTGCGTGTCCGCTGTCCCGATTGTTAAGAAAAGATACCCCTTATGTCTTCTCCGATGAATGCCTTGAAGCCTTCCGAACACTGAAGTTGAAATTGATCGAATGCCCCGTGTTATCTATTTACAACCCGAAGACTGAAACAGAGTTACACTGCGATGCTAGTTCAATTGGTTTCGGAGCAGTGCTCCTCCAGAATCAAACAGACGGTAAATTACACCCAGTGTCCTACTTCTCTAAGATTGCCTCCGCCGCTGAATCGAAACTACACAGTTATGAGCTAGAGACGTTAGCTATAGTGTATTCCTTAAAACGTTTTGAGACGTACCTTAAGTTCATCCCGTTCAAAATCGTGACCCATTGTAATTCCCTTGCGCTGACACTGAGAAATGGCGGACATTCCGCCAAGATTGCTCGATGGGCCCTGCTGTTAGAAAACTATAACTACACGATTGTACACCGCTCGGGGGTTGGTATGCCCCATGCTGATGCTCTAAGTAGAATAGAAACTGCCGCATACGTTGACGATATAAACCTTGACTTCCAACTGCAGTTAACCCAGAACCGGGACCCTGAGATTGTCAAACTCCGAGATGAGTTAGAGAAATATGAGATAGCGGATTTCGAACTGCGAGATGGAGTTGTGTACCGCCTGTCCTCGACGAGTGTACCCCAACTTTATGTCTCTTCCGAAATGATAAATCATGTCATACGAGTAGTGCACGAGAAGCTTGGCCATATGGCCACGGAGAAATGTTGTGCACAGATCAAGAAGCATTACTGGTTCCCGTGTATGAAGTCTTATGTTAACAATTACATTAAAAATTGCCTCAAGTGTATCTACTACTCCGCGTCCGCTTCGGACCACCGTGTCACGCTACATAGTATTCCGAAAGTGCCCCTTCCGTTTGATACCGTCCATATTGACCATTTGGGCCCCCTTCCGTCCATGCGTTCTAAGAAAAAGTATCTTCTGGTTGTCATTGACGCTTTCACCAAATTTGTGAAGCTGTACCCTGCCGCCACGACTAATTCACGTGAAGTATGCCAGACATTAGAATCTCAGTATTTCGCAAATTACAGTAGACCCCGCCGAATCATCAGTGATCGAGGTACCTGCTTTACTTCCTCCGAGTTTGAAGAATTTCTGAAGGCCAATAATATAATTCATGTGCTGAATGCCACTGCCTCACCCCGGCCAACGGCCAAGTCGAACGGGTTAACCGTGTGTTGGGCCCCATGTTGGGTAAACTGACGGAACCTGTGAGTTTGCATTGAATAACTCCGTCCACTCCACAACCAAATTTGCCGCTTCCGTACTTCTATTCGGTGTTGAACAACGAGGTGTGGTAGTAGATGAACTAACCGAACGGTTGGGTGAGAGAACGGAGGAGATCGATGCCTCAGAGGTAGACGTCCGGAGATTAGCCTTCCGTAACATTGTTAAGTCCCAAGAATATAATTCGGAATATTATTCCAAGCATCACCTCCCTGCCGTTAGTTTTGAGGAGGGGGATTTCGTAGTTATTAAGAATGTGGATACTTCGGCAGGCACGAACAAAAAGCTTATCAGGCGGTATCGTGGTCCGTATGTGGTTCATAAAAAACTTCCGAATGACCGATATGTTATCCGGGATGTAGAGGGCTCCGAAATCACCCAACTACCATATGATGGTGTCCTAGAAGCCTCCAAATTAAAGCTATGGGTTGCCCCTGATCAAGATTGCACTTCTGATAGCCAAACAAAGGCGACACCAGCCACCAGGAATAAGTATCGATTGTTAGCGATAAGTCCTCGATAGGTCGAGAGACGGCGTCTCTCTTCTCTTCCGGCGATGCAACGAGCAAGTTGCATCTGCGCAAAACCCAAAGATTAAATCCGACCAATACAAACTAATCTTTATCATTTGTACTTAATAATTAGGTGTTTACAGTTTAATATATCTGTTAATGACTGTGCCATATAGCTCCCATAGGAACGATCGGTGGAAAACAGTGACTTTGATCAATATCTTCGTTATTTCCTATGCTAAGATTCTTTATATACAAAAAATTTATGTTCTAAGATAATTCATTTTTTAATTACACATTGATTATTTAATTAATGAATTGGTACATTTTATAGATACATTTCCATTGCCGGTTGTTCCTATTTATACTCTGCGTTTTCGGCACGCGACAAAGCGGAAAACGGAAAGCAACATCCGACATTGCTGCTAAGCAGAATTTTCGTAAATCTGTGATTTGTTGTTGTTGTTTCCCTTTAGGATTTCTGCACGCGTCGCTTGCCTTTTTCGTTTCTCTGTGCATTTGCGATTAACTTTCGTGCGAGCAGCTTAGCTTATTGTTAGTTTTCTTATTGTGAAAAATTCTAATTAAGTGTTTTCAACATAAAATAAAGGTAAGTGTTATTTAAATATACATACATATATATAAAAATAGTGATTTTGTTGGCAAAATTTGTTTTTCTATATTTTATAGTTTTATTTTTCAAATATGTACAACAAATTGTGTTTATAGTTTTGTGTACATATATAAAAAAAATAACAAAATTAAATAGTGTAATTCATAATTGCATAAAAATAAAGAGTAATAATTGCAAAAAGGAAAACTAAAAACATTCAGAAAAAAATACGAAAGTGGAATGTTCCAGAACATGAAAGGAAAAAAAAACAAATTTTGCCAACAAAATTAATCACATAGACGTAGCAGGTTCGATCCCGGGCCGTGGCCATGCAATAAATTCTTTTTTTTTTTGTTTTCATAATAAATTAATTTTTTTCTCGTGCCTGAAGTTGACGAGAACCTTGTTCAACCCACGGCCGAAACTTTTTTTCCATTTTTAATAATCATTATTTAATATTTTTATAATAATATTGCGTTTGCTATACTCACACGCAGAATAATTGAAATATTTGATCTGCGCTGTCTTTATTTCATAGGAATTTTAGGTACGTTACGGCGGTCGCAGAGCAATAATAGTTGTTGCGTTTGTCAAGGCTGCTTTTATTTCATAGGAATTTAGAAGCGTCGCGGCGGTCTCAGATCAACTAGAATTATTGAATTTGTTCGGCACATGCAGAACAACTGAAAAATTATATTTGCTGAGATTCGGAGAAATGTCTCATCATCCAATACACAAATTCTTGGCATCGATTCCAATATGTTTATTATGTAACCATCCACTTTAATTTTTCGGTGGGCATTTACAAGAAAAAAAAACTTTTAGATTTTTTTTTCACTTTTTACTGCATTTACTTTATTATTCACTTTATGGGCAAGAGTTAGCCCCGGCCCTCTGGTTTTTAATTAAACTTTATATAACATGATTCAATAGTTTCTTGGCAGATCATTTGCTTCTTAATCATCTTTAATATATTTAAATTCAATTGTACTACTGCGGAGAAATTCATTATAGATATATACATATATAAGTGATGACAAGATGTTTCTATTCACTAATTTTAAAAAATTACAAATTAAACGAGTAAAATGTTCCAATAAATAAATAAACATTTCTGGGGAAAAAACCATGGAATAACAATTTGTTTGGTATTATCTTTAGGAGCATATAAAACACACCCTTTAAATGTTCATTTATTTATTTAAATCTCAACAATTTCTAAGAATTTTAGAAAAAATTTTTGATCATGTTATTAAACTTAAACTTAAAGTAATGTAAACATTAAGAATATTTCAAATAAGCCCGCTCTTCGTCTCAGTGAATTTCCCCGATAACCCAATTTGGTCACACTAATGGGGTATAATACACTAAGGCGGAATACGGGCACACTCTCTCAAGAATAGGCAATAAGACCACATGTGCAATTAATAAATTCAGAAATAAAATCCGAAAATAAAAAGACAATCCCAAGGGATTAATTAACGAAAATAATAGAGAGTTTACAAGTTTGCCCTAAAGAAAGTATTTTTATGAAATACACCGAGATCATTAAATTAAACAAAACCGCATTGCTTGAGTTGCTAGCGGCAAAGGAAGTACCTTGCGACAGAGAGGCGTCAATTTACCAATTGCGAGCATTGGTAAAAGCAGTCATGGCACAGAATCAGTCTGGAGAGAGTGATGTACCCGAAGAGCAGGCAGTCAGCCCAGCAGTGTCTGCAAATGTGCTTACCGGACAACTTGTGGATGTTGGTCCGGAGCCTCTTATTGAGCAGCGCGGCGTGGGAAACATTGAGCAGCCAAGTACAGATCAAGTGGGTGCTAACCAGTTGCCGACGATGTCTCGTGAGACCCCTGTAGGGCCAGACACGAACGTGCATGTTCGTGAAGGCGCACAAGCGAGCGAAACCGACGAATTGGCTTCGATTCTTAGTAGCATCGAATTGTATACAGCACGTAAAAACCTAATGGAGCTAAAAACACGTGTTATGGAGCTGGAGGAGAACTTAAGCAGACCGGAATATAATTGCCGCATGATGTTGGTCGTTGGGCAACCGACTGCTGGAAGGATCTGCTAAAGCATACATGACATATGAGAAGACTACAACCTGGAACGAGTTGAAGGATGCCCTTGTGAAGGTATTTGGCCTACAAATGACAAACTACGAGATTGCTAACCAGATGAGGAAGCGCCCGATTGGCAAAGGAGAGTCACTCTTGCAGTATTTCATCATTATGCGAAATATTGATCAGCAGGGCAATTTTGAAGACACCGATGTGGTCAAATACATTGTTGACGGACTACAAGATCGAACCGGATTGTCAGCTCCTTTGTATTATTGTACTTCTCTGAACGAGTTGCGAGAGAAGATGATGCGTTTTCAGACAGTTCAGCCACCAGCCAAAAACTACGTTCCTCAGGCTCGTCAGACTTCAGACCGTACGCAGGCCATTACGCCTGCTGCAAAGGATAAGAGATGTTTCAATTGCCGCCAGATTGGTCACTTAATGTTTGACTGTCCACGTCCGGAGAGACCAAAAGGAAGTTGCTATCGGTGCTTCAATGTGGGCCATCAGTACCGGAATTGTCCAATGCGAACCAAGATCGCCGCCATGAGCTCTAGTGAAGACCCGGACACCATTGATGATGTCATTTATTCAATTAGTAAGTTTAAGAATATCTTGTAAAGGGGGATGCACTGATGTTAATAATATTTTTGCCCTATTAGATTCCGGAAGCCCAGTAAGTTGCCAGTAGAGCGTTGATGCCGCATTTAGATTGCGATAAATTAGTTAAAAGTTCTTTTCATGGACTGAGCGGTGGCTCTATTCTGACTTTTGGAACAGTCAAATGTTTAGTTCTGTTTTGCAAAAAATATTATGAAATTCAATTTTTAGTTATTCCCGATAATATTATGCCGACGCAACTACTTCTTGGTAGAGACGCCTTGAATAAAATAGGTCTTAAGTTCTCATTAATTGAAAATGTAAGAAGTATGAAAAGAATTCCGCACCATTGCTTTTGTTTACAAATCCTTCTGTGCATCCCTGTTTACTAAATATCCTAAGCATAATACCATTAGTAATAACACCACTGATCTAGATAATTATTGTAATAACCCTAATGTAAACACGAATGCATCCCCGTTTCGAGAATGGCTAACAGAGTTGCAAACCGTTTGTGCAACGCTGTCAGATACCGGGAATACTACTGTTGGCAGTGAATTTGGATTAGGCGCGATGCGTGAGTGCCGAGACATCGTGCATGAGCATTACATTGACCGATTTTCAATTAATTACGGGTTGCCCAAATATATGATGAGAATATGTCTGACAGATACAACACCATTTCATAGTAGTCCTAGGAGATTATCATATTATGAAAGAGGAATTGTTTCTAAAACAGTTAGTGAGTTGTTAGCCAATAATGTAATCCGACCAAGCAATTCCCCCTATGCGTCCGCCATCGTCCTAGTGCGGAAAAAGGATGGCAATATACGAATGTGCGTTGATTATCGAGGTTTAAATAAGAAGACTGTGAGGGATAATTTTCCGTTGCCTTTGATAGAAGATTGCCTAGAATACCTGGAGTTCAAGACCGTTTTCTCCGTCATAGATTTGAAAAGTGGTTTTTACCATGTAGGTATGGAAGAGGATTCAATTAAATACACCGCATTCGTTACACCCGATGGGCAGTTCGAATATCTGAGAATGCCTTTTGGTCTAAAGAACGGACCAGCTGTATTTCAGAGATTTATATCGAACATACTTAGTTATATGATTAGAGATCGAGAACTTGTAGTTTATATGGACGATATTATTCTTGCCACCCGCACCGTAGATCAGCATCATAAGTTGTTAGCAAAACTGTTAGATCGTTTTATTCAGTACAATTTAGAGCTCAATTTGAAGAAAAGCATTTTCCTACAGAAGAGCATAGATTATTTAGGATATGAAGTCAGTGAAAAGGGAATTTTACCAAATAATACACATTTAAAAGCTATTCAAGAATACCCAGAACCACTTAACAGCACAGCGTTACACTCGTGCTTAGGCTTATTCTCTTATTTTCGCAAATTTGTTCCGAATTTCTCCCGCATAGCTAAACCGTTAACTGAGTTGCTTAAACAAGGTGGTCCATTTCCGATGAACAAAACCGCTAAAAACGTATTTCTCACATTAAGATCCGCCTTATCCAGTCCGCCCGTATTAGCTATCTTTAACCCTACTTACGAAACTGAGTTGCTTACTGACGCTAGTTCAAATGGCTTTGGTGCCTCTTTGATGCAAAGACAGACTGAATGCAAAATGCATCCAGTCTCTTATTATTCCCGAAAGGCGACAGCCGCCGAGTCCCGTTATCACAGTTTTGAACTTGAAACTTTGGCCATAATATATGCCGTGCGCCGATTTCGCGTTTATTTAGAACACAGACCATTTTTGATCGTTACCGATTGTAATTCATTGGTCCAAACCTTGAGTAAAAATCAATAAATCCCCGCATTGCGCGGTGGTCGTTGGAATTGGAAAACTTTGATTATACCATTGCTCATAGACCCGGTTCAAACATGGGCCATGTAGACGCATTAAGTCGGCAAACCGAGTTGTTAGAGAATATTGTAGAAGGTGATTTTGATCCTTGCGATTTATTAGTGAAGAGAGACCAGAATGCCCCAATTGAACCTTCTGAACCGTATATTACTTTTGAAGAAAGTTGCGTTAAACCGTGTGATTCTGGTAGAGATATGACCAAGCTGTGTGCTCCTTTAGTGAAGAATTATTTAAACCCGTTTGAGACAAAACCGTGTGAGATAGACAAGTTTGAGACAAAACCGTGTGAGATAGACCAGTTTGAATCAAAACCGTGTGAGATAGACCCGTGTGAGATAAAACCGTTTGAGACAAGACCGTGTGAGATAGACCCGTGTGAGATAAAACCGTGTGAGATAGACCCGTGTGAGAAAAACCCGTGTGAGATAAAACCGTGTGAGATAGACCCGTGTGAGACAAACCCGTGTAACATAGACCCGTGTGAGATAAGCCCGTGTAAAATAGAACCATGTGCTCCTTTAGGGTAGAATTATTTAGGACCGTTTGGGACAAACCCGTGTGTTCATTTAGCGAAGAGTTGTTTCAGGCTGTGTGAGCTATGTTTAGAAAGAAGTCGGTTAAAACTGGTTAAGAATAAACCTTGCGTTTCTTTAAATGAAAGTTCTGTTGATCCGAGATTAAGTAACCAAAGCGAAAGAAGTGACCAGCTCGATCGAAATGAGTCGGCAAAGCTGGTTGGTGTAGTGGGTGCGTCTCCGCAAGATGTTGATTTATTATTGCAGTCAGAACAAATAAGAGATCCGGATATCCGTAAACTAAGAGAATTTTAGAGAAATTTAGAAAAGGGCAATGATGTTGGATTTGAGTTAATAGATGGTATAGTGTACAAAAGAAATGCTAAGGAAAGACTGTGTTTGTATGCACCGGCTCGCATGCAAGGGGAATTAATAAGAAGGTGTCACGAGAAACTAGGTCACTTAGGCGTTGATAAATGTGTAAACAACTTGAAAGAAAAGTACTGGTTCCCGTTAATGAATCCAAAGGTTGAGTCGTTTATAAAAGATTGTCTGCCGTGTATTCTACATAGTGTTCCAAGAACTATACATAATAGAACCTTGCATAGTATTCCGAAAAGTCCGATTCCATTTGATACTATTCATGTTGACCACTTAGGTCCCTTACCAAGTGTTACATCGAAAAGAAAGCACCTTTTAGTACTGATTGACGCATTTACAAAGTTTGTGAAATTGTATCCCGTAAATTCCACTAGTACCAAAGAAGTTACCGCCGCATTAGAAAAATATTTTGATTATTATAGCCGACCAAGAAGAGTTATATCCGACAGAGGTACGTGTTTTACGTCGTTTGAGTTTGCTGAGTTTGTAGAAAATCGAAATATTGACCACATTAAAGTAGCGACTGCTGCCCCTCAAGCCAATGGGCAGGTCGAACGTCTGAACCGTGTGTTGACCCCAATGTTGGGAAAGCTGTCAGAACCTTTAGCCCAAGCCGATTGGTATAAATTAGTTAATCGTGTGGAGTTCGCTATTAATAACTCGGTGCAGTGTAGTACCGGTAAAACTCCGTCAATGTTGTTGTTTGGTTGCGATCAGCGAGGCCCCTTAGTAGACGAATTAACCGAGTATCTTGACGAGAAATTTAGTTCAGAAAACCGCTGTAACATTGAGGCCACTAGGGAAGAGGCAAGTGCGAAAATTCAATTATCGCAGGAGCGCAATGAAAAGCGGTACGCCTTAAGGCATAGGGCACCATTATCCTATAGAGTCAATGATTTTGTTGCCATTCGCAATGTAGATGTCACTCCCGGGTCGTGCAAAAAGTTCGCTCCTAAATACCGTGGTCCTTATAAGATAAATCGAGTTCTTCCAAATGACCGTTACGAAGTCACTGATATTGACGATTGTCAACTTACTCAATTGCCCTACAAAGGTATCTTAGAATCAGCCCGACTCAAGCCGTGGATGCATGCGTGTGATAAAACTGTGAGTTTCTGTTTGTAATATGTATTTGATGAGCAGTATTTATATGTATATTGTATGTATTGTATATATGTATATTGTATGTTGTATGTTTGTTGAATTGTATGATCGAGGTCGATCAAATGTCAGGATTGAAGATCTTGAAGATAGTCAATAAGACCGCATGTGCACTTAATTTGAAAATAAATAAAATCCGGAAATATAAAGACAATCCCAAGGGATTAATTACTTTAAAAACTAGAGAGTTTACAGTTGTAAGGCACAATCGTAAATTTTTATTATGTTATTGCCTTCTATTATTAATTCGTTGTTTACGCAATTTTGATTAAGTTTAGTTTTTGGTAGATTCCATGTTACAATTATGTTTGGTTCAATGTAATTAGTTTGAAAATTCTTATATGTCTTAGTGTATTTACAAGTGGTTGGGATTTGATTTAAAATGCCTATTATACATTCGTTAGTTTCTATTTGTTTTGTGTTTTTATTGAACAAAGTGTTGTTATTAAAATAGTATTTATCGTATGAATTTTCTGTCAAAATATTTTTATTCTCGTCTGGATAAGGAAGTATCTCAAAGATAGGGGTTTTTATTATTTCTTGAGGAATGTTTGAAATGATAAATATCTCGTTTGAACTTGGTTTAAGCCAGGTGGAAGTTTATGTATTCAATAGTTTTTCCGAATTAACATGACTTAAGTGATTATGTTTTAGAAGTTTTGGGTTGAAAATTCCTAGTCTAGTGAGCTGCATGCCCATTTCTATGTCTTCAATGTATTCTGTGAAATGCTCAAAATTAAAGATTAGAACTTCTAATCTTACTGATTTTTCTTTTTCTTCCCTGAGGCTGTTTATTACTTCTAAATCTTTATTAACAGTGTCTATATATAAAAGTAAAGTGTCTTATGTGGAAAAGAATTTAACAAATAACGATTTAGTGATTATTTGTAACGTTTTGGGTTTATCGCATGATAAATCGAATCTAACTTCCCATTTATTTCGCAATTTGCAAGCTGTAAATTTGCTAGCTGACCTTGACACAGAGAATGATCACAACGAAGATGACGACGATGAGTGCGAAAGAGATGGCGATGTAAGCCATATGCAAGACGAAGACGAAATGTTGTCAGTAGTGAGCGACGAAACGAATTTTAGAACAGCTGCAACAAACGAAAATATGCGAAAGAAAACGAATAGGGCAAACTCTACAGTCGTGGCCAACAATATTGATACGCAAAGTGCAGTGAATGTCAACATGCCACCACCGAGGTTCGCTTTGAGTTTTCGGGACGTTGAAGACTCTTTACGACCTTTCCATGGCGATGAAAATTTATCAGTTGAAGTATGGATTGAGGATTTCGAAGACATGGCTGACTTGATGCAATGGGATAGTTTACAAAAATTTGTTTTTGCTAAAAGAGCTATTAAAGGACTTGCTAAAATGTTTATTCTGAGTGAAACTGTGAGCTTCTGTTTGTAATATGTATTTGATAAGCAGTATTTGTATATGTATATTGTATGTTGTATGTTATATTGTATGATCGAGGTCGATCAAATGTCAGGATTGGCCGAATGTAAACATTAAGAATATTTCAAATAAGCCCGCTCTTCGTCTCAGTGAATTTCCCCGATAACCGAATTTGGTCACACTAAAAGGGTATAATACACTAAGGCGGGGTACGGGCACACTCTCTCAAGAATAGGCAATAAGACCACATGTGCAATTAATAAATTCAGAAATAAAATCCGAAAATAAAAAGACAATCCAAGGGATTAATTAACGAAAATAATAGAGAGTTTACAAAATATATATATATATATAGTATAATTAATGCTTTGAGCAATTATTTTTTCATCTTCTATCCACGATAGCTTGTTTTTCAGTAACATAGTGCAAATCATGTTTTTAGTTTAAAATTTTGATTGAGCAAGGATATAGTTAAAATGAAGTAAGTAAGTCGTCTCGCCGACTTGGGTATACCATAAACCAGGTGAAACAAATATTTCAAATTTCGAAAACCAAATGTATGTCTATTAAATTGTTTTAACATGCCTCAATACCACATGCTATTTCGCTCACTCTACAAACACACGAGCACTCTAGCGCCGCCACTAGCCAACGCCAATTCTGCCCTTATGGATCGCGTAGCGAAATACATTCATACGTATATTTTGCATGTTTCTAGTCCGATTTCAATCAAATTTGGTAGTTTGATATAGATAAGATTAACTAGTCTGCCAAATTTGATCGCGTTGGTCAAAAAATTGCAAGAGCCAATCGGTTTTTTTAAATTAAGGAGGCGTAAGTGGGCGTGGCAACATATTAAAATATATATATTCTGCTCGCATACTAAGCCAGTATACATACTAAATTTGGTGACTTTAACTCTGTTAGTTTTCGAGAAAATCAGTTTTGTTTAATTTTAATAGTTAAAAATGAAGTAAGTAAGTAGTCTCGCCGACTTGGGTATACCATAAACCAGGTGAAACAAATATTTCAAATTTCGAAAACCAAATGTATGTCTATTAAATTGTTTTAACATGCCTCATACCACATGCTATTTCGCTCACTCTACAAACACACGAGCACTCTAGCGCCGCCACTAGCCAACGGCCAATTCTGCCCTTATGGATCGCGTAGATACATTCATACGCATATTTTGCATGATTCTAGTCCGATTTCAATAAAATTTATTAGTTTGGTAGAAATAGATAAGATTAATTAGTCCGCCAAATTTTATTGCGATGGTAAAAAATTGCAAGAGGCAATCGGTTTTTTATAAATTGTGGAGGAGTAAGTGCGCGCATACTAAGCCAGTACACATAATAAATTTGGTGACTTTAACTCTGTTAGTTTTCGAGAAAATCAGTTTTGTTTATTTTTCGGGGGCGGAAATGGGAGTGGCAAAATTGTTAAATAGTCAATATCTGCGCGTCTATTAGGACAGCTTACATACCTAATTTAATGTCGGTAGCTTTCATAGTTTTTAAGAAAATCAGTTTTATGTGAATTGCGGGGGCGGAAGGAGTCGTGGCAAAAAGTTGGAACAACTTTTTCTGCGCGGCAACTAAACAAGTATATAAACCAAATTTGATGTTTCTATATGTTATACATTTTAAGAAAAGCAGTTATGTAAATTCTGGGGCGTGGCAAAAATTTGAAACAAACTCGATAACTGTACATACCACACGAGTCTGCATACCAAATTGGATGGCTCTAGCTCTTATAGTCTCCGTGATCTGCGTGTTCATACAAACGGACGGACGGACGGACGGATGGACAGACGGACATGGCTAGATCGACTCGGTTGTTGATCCGAGAATATATATACTTTGTGGGGTCGGAGATGCCTCCTTCTGCCTATTACATACATTTTGGCGATTTTAATTACCATTACAATTGAAAAACCATCAAACTTATTCTTATATTCCAAAATGGTGACACATTTGCCTACATTCTAAAGAGAGAATTTGACAGTGGCATAATAAAAGTTTACCTATGATGACTTTGGAATTTATTGTAATGGACAATGTTCAGTGTGGCGATTTGAATAAACAATTAGACAAGCGAAAACAAAACGATCGTTTCATGAAAACGAACAAGAAAACTGAATTCATTTTGGTGGAAAATAAAAGAATATTAAATATGCAATAGAGATTGACAAAACAAAAGACATACATGCATATCTCATCGTCGGCCTTTTCAAGTTTGCCGCTGGCGACCTTTCAAACTGTCATTTGTCTGCCCAACTGGTTGGCAAACAATGTGGCCAAAAGATACCTACCTACCTAGATTCAATAGTTGGACTGGATTTCGTATGGGAAGTCGGACATCCGTTGACTGCAGAGACTGCAAGTTTCCATTGTATGCAGTCAGTATTTGTTCACCACGGAAAAGGGCTTCTTAAATATATGATGCTGGACTTAATTCCACAAATATATTCATAGAAATGATATGCCTATATTCTTAAATACCTCAATGAGTAATCGGTTCAATCAAATTGCAAAATCCTCCAAATCGACATAAAATCAAAGCCGTCGTAATTCAAAACTGCTGCGTTTTTGACATTTGATTGTGAACCTAAGAGAACAAGACGAATTTGGCGAATTTCGTACACCTAAAAGTAAATATCTGCGAAAAATTTAATGTGGTCATAAAATTTTAATTTGTGACTTGTTTTCGAAACGATGTTTGAATGTTGTATGAATGTCGTAGACGCGGTTTCGAAGTTTGAATTTAGTTCGCGTTTTTAGGAAACACTAATATAAACTGGATATATAGATACTTTTAAAACAAAACCACCACGAAACACCATAAACTTAAATTTTTAAATACTGAAATTTTAACGAACACTAAGTTTAATTTTTAATTAAAAAATTACTTCCCGATTTTTGTGCTTTTTGTGTAATTTTGATGAAGAATCGTTTGTTTTTCACTTAATTTTGATGTAAAGAAGTTATTACTTTGCAATTGTTAAATATAATGGTTAGATTTTCTAGATATAGGTGAGGTTAGTTTAAGCAGGCCATCCACTAGGAGTCCCACAGACAGATTTTCGTCCGTGGGGTGCGGGAGCGGGGCCTTATATCTGACAGGACATCAAGAGTTGCTAAATTGTTCGCTTGGCTACATCCTGAAGCGATTTCTTATATGGGGTAGCTATGCCTCGTAACCAAGGCTGCACAGGATGTGTCTAAGCGTTTCTTGAACATCCGGAACATCCCACATAGACCGACTACAGGATATGGGTGTCAGACGAATGTCACGAGCCTCATGCTTGGCTGCATCCTGAAGCGTGTTCAGCAGATGGACTCCTAGGTACCTAAGCCTCATCGCTGCCAAGGCTACCCAGGAGGTGTGCAAGCGTTTCTGGAACATCCGCAGCCTTTCATTTTCTGCAGTCCTTCACATGAGCTGTGTGTCCGATGAGCATGCCTGTGAGCATCCTGCAATCCTAGAATCTGCGCTGACGGTCTGTCGCCTTGCTGCACATAATCTTGGATATGACTGGTACGCTTACAGGATACAGGTTACAGGATCTTTTAAAATTTAGCCAAATTTCCATATAAAAGAATTTATTTTTACAATTTCGCCTAATTATATGTACTTCGTAACTTTGGCCGAAAGGACATTAAAAAGCACAATGATATGATATAAAGGATAAGGTATATGTTTCGTAACCTTTAACCATTTTTTATGGAATGTGATCTTAATTTTGATGTAATGCGATATAAAAAATATATATTTCGTATAATGAATGATAACTTTTAACTTTTGTAACATTTTATGGAATTTATTTTAAAATTTGTACTTAATTTTGATGAAGAGTTTTATTCTTATTTCGTGTTAAAATTTTACTTAATTTTGATATAAAGGATTAAACGTAACCACTTTTGTAACTTTTTGGGTATTATGTTCTAAATTTGTATTTCCCAATTTTTGTCAAAAGGAACAATAAGGATTTTAAAAATGTTTAGATTAGAGGGATGAATGTATGCTAAAATTTGTAGTTAATTTTGATGTAGAATTTTATATGTATAACTTAAGTGTGGCCAAAGGGACAATATTCAACTTTTGTAACTTTTTGCAATTGACATAGGTATGTAATTTTGATGTAAAGGAAGAAATCTGTTTCCTGTTTTACGAGGACTGGACTTATAAATTTGTTATATATTTTTTAAAATTCGGGTGTTTTTCATGTAAGGATTTTATCTATTTTTTAATTTTTGTCTCAAGCACCAACACGATAATTTTTGAAACTTTTTATTTAAATAATTTTCAAGCTCGCAGCAATATTGTTACTTTTTCACTGAAATATTTTCTTTCAATTCATATGACCTTTTGTGAGTGAGTATTTCTAGGTAACTCGATTGACTTGCTATGATATGAGAAACTTTGAAAATTAATTGAAAATTTATACCGCCTTCTAAGACCCTTGAAAACAAGTCATTACATGGCATGGCATGACATTTGTTGGCATGCAGTTTGTCTCTCTTTCCGCCCCCATCCCACCATGACTCGAATCCGCTCCCATTTTAAGTACCTACTCCCCCACCAATACTCTGACAGTTTGACATTTACTACGGCAAAGAATTTGCAACTTGTTGCTGATGTCGATATGTTGATGATTTCCCATCTCACATCTTTTGGCATGCCATTTGGCTGGGGACCACGAAATAAAATATTACCCCCGAATAGGATTTTCTTGCTACTCCCATCTAGTAACAAATTGCTCTGCACAGGTTGCAAATATATCCGCTCTGACATCATCTATAACCATTAAACATTATCCCATCAATGTGTATATTATGTATGCCCACACCCATATTCAGTAATACCGCAATTTTGTTGTTTCTCTTGTGACAAAATACATAATTTCATTTAATTTACTCGCTTTTAATGGACTGCCAAGCATGTTGACGACCACCAAAATACAAACAACAAATACGACGAAAAGAGCTTTGTCAATGTCGTTGTTTTGATACTCTTTCCAAATAGGGGCAAAACTAAGAGGTACCAGGATCTTAAAGTGCTTGAAGAGGGTATCACAAAATTGGTCGAATCAAGGAGAGGAGAAAGCATTTTGAAATGTATTCTCTAGGAAGACTGGTCAAGCCGCCATGTCAGCAGTAAAGCAATTTCTAATTGGATGAAAAAAAAAACTTTCACTCGTTGCAGAGGACGGACGTGTTTTTTTTGCGCTTATCAACTTTTATTTTTTCTCGCGATTAAATACTTTTACATAACTCTTAAGTTATCGGTTTAATTCATAATAATTACAACATCCGAATTTTATTTTCATTTCGCGAGTTCTTGCTGTCGTTTTTGTTTAAATTTAAATAAAATCAAAACTTACAACAATACTTGCATTAGCGGTGTTGTTGTTTTGTTTATCTCTTTTGCTTTTGTGTCTTTACCGTTTTAACTAACTCTCGCGCTCTTGCGTACAAATTGTTGTTGCATGTGTTCAATTTGACGCGCTCTCCCGCTCTTTCCTATTCTTGATTGATTTGCGCTCTCGTCTTTTGCCTACCCGCGACTCTGTGATACGTGTTTTTGGTTTTGTGTTTTCATTTCTTTTTATTCTTTAGTTGTGAAGGCTTACTCTGCACATTAACCCTTGTGTCAGAACTGGTCAGTATATTCTTATACACAGATTTTTTACCTTTAGAATTTTTATTTTTTATTTTTTGTATTTCCTCTTGTAATTAAATTAAACTTTTGATAAAATGGTTGTCTGCTCAAAAAATAATTGCATAGTTGCCACTAATGCGGTTGACTCCCATGATTATATTCTTTGCTGGTTGTGTGACAATACGGTTCACGTTAAGTGTGCAGGTTACACAGGCAGAATCAAGGAGTCTATTGCTAAAGGTGGTGGCTTAAAATATGGACGTGATGCTTGCCGGGAGGTCGAGAATGAGATGCGCTCTTTCATGAGGCGGACTAGAGATAGTTTTGACACTTTAAGGGCAGGTTTTAATACACTCCAAGCGGAGTTTACTGCGGTGGAGACTCAGTTCAGAAGTTTATCGCTTATGAATGAGTCTCCGAAACGTTAAAGGACCAGTCCTTGGGGTGTTTCTGTATTTGTAGATCCGCCAGCGTCCCTTATCTTCCCCGACCGGTCTCATGCACAGTCCACTCCTAATGTACAGCAATTGATATCGTTTAAGAGCCCGGTTGTGAATGCTATTAGTAAGGAATTACCGGTAACACCTGGGAATGATCTCTTCAAAATGATGCCTATTGTAGTGTCCGATGTGTCCGGGCAATTACCCATTCCAATGGAAATTGCCGATAGTTCTAAAAGTATTGAGGGCCCCGTAAACAAGTTGACTGCTGCAGTGGGGACTTGTCCAACGTTACTACTGCGGCTGACGCTTCGGGACCGCGGCCTCTCGTTGGCATACCACCAAAGAAACATATATTTGTTTCTAGGCTAGACCCTGTTGTCACATCTGATGATGTAATAGCCTATATTCGGAAGAAAGTTAACGTCTCGAATATTGCGGTGGAGAAGTTTAAATTTTCTTATTCTCGGGACATTTCGTCCTTTAAAATTAGTGTTTCTGCCAATATCTTCGACACTATATGTCGAGAAGCTTTTTGGCCTAAACATATAATAGTTAAGGAATATACTGTAAAAAAGAAAAATCGGCAACCGATTCGCTTGCCTACAACAACAACTAATACTATTCCTGCCACATCAGCATCTGCTGGTGTGTCAAAAAACTAGCTTCGTCCCTTAACCTGGGTTACCAGAACGTTAGAGGACTGAAATCTAAACTTCCTAATCTCTATGTAGATAGTCTTTCTTTTGAGCATAACATTCTAGCTTTCACAGAGACGTGGCTAAAACCTGATATTGCTGATGCATCGGTTTTTCTACAAACTTTTCTATTTTCAGACGTGACCGGATTTCTCGCATATGTAGGTGGTGGCGTTCTGATAGCTGTTGATGCTGCTTTATCATCTGAAATGATTCAATTTTCTAGTACCCAGGAGATTGAGTTTGTCGGTGTTAAAGTAAATTTTAAATGTTTTAATGCTTTCATTACTTGTTCCTATATTCCACCATTGTCAGACATGGTGGTATATTTAAATCATTTAGAGGCAATTCAGTTTGTCTCCTTTTTAGTTTCGAGTCAAGTTGTAGGTGATTTTAATTTACCCGCTTTAGCATGGTCACTAATAGATGAATCTACCACGTTGTTGCCCTCTTTGTCACATGACTTTATTGATGGCCTTCTATGCTTATCTTTATCCCAAGTCAATCCTGTCTTAAATTCTAATGGAAAATCGTTAGATCTTATTTTTGTATTGGATTCTTCTTATTGTGAGGTTTCTAGGATCGAACCATTTGTTCTTCCAGAAGACAAATTTCATCCTAAAATTTAAAAATTGATTTGCCCTTGCTTTCACAATTACTTGGTTCAAATGAGTTACCACTAACTAGGTGCTTTCGTAAGACTGACTTTGCCAGCCTTAATGAAAACATTGCTACTACCGATTGGTCTTATCTGTACAATTGTAGTGATATGAACTCGGCTGTTCGTTTTTTCTGTGATACTCTGAATTCACTCTTTGATACTTGTGTGCCTCTTGGTAGGCTGGAGCGGCTTAACAAACCTCTCTGGTTCTCTCGCGAGCTATCCAATTTGAAAAATTTGAAGACACGATATTATAAGAAGTTTCAAAAAACACGTCGTTCATCAGATTATGCTCTGTATACAGTCGCTCGTTCAAAATTCATGATGCTTAATACACAATGCTATAAGAATTATCTTCTGCGCTGTAAGCTTCAGTTTTCTTCTGACCCTAAACAATTTTATAATTTTGTTAATTCTAAACGTAAGACCTCTGTGCACCCATCTTTTTTGTCTTTTCAAAATAAAAAAGCGAGCACTGATCAGGCAATTGCCGATATGTTTGCGAGTTTTTTCAAAACAACTTATTCCTCAACGGAATATCGAGCAAGTCCGTATCCTTATCATTTAAAAAAGGCTAATTGCATTTTCAATCCAGTGATTGATGAAAGTTCTATTCTTAGCGAACTTAAATTAGTTAAACCTGTTTATTCTCCGGGGCCAGACGGTATTCCTGGATGTATACTCAGGTTCTGTGCAAACGCATTATGTTAACCCATTTTAAAATTGTTTCTATTGTCTGTAGAATCTTCCTCTTTTCCATCTATTTGGAAGGAGTCGTATATTATTCCTCTGCATAAAAATGGCAAAAAGTCCGAAGCCTCTAACTATAGGGGTATCTCAAAATTGTCCGCTATTCCGAAAGCTTTTGAGAAAATTATTACTTCTCAATTGCAACATTTTTGCAGCTCTATTATTTCGCCATCCCAACATGGGTTTGTGAAACGTAGATCTACAGCCACTAACCTTTTAGAATTTACATCAATAATTATCAAGGGGTTCAAAAATGGTAAACAAACTGATGTCATATACACTGACTTCAGCAAAGCCTTTGATTCCGTTAATCATACCCTATTACTTTCTAAACTGAGCGACATTGGGTTCCTTTCCTTTCCTTTCCTTTCTTGGGTTCGAGAATATTTAACAAATAGAAAACAGAAGGTACTTTTTAAGTCTTCTTTTTCCGTTTCCATTTCTGTGACTTCTGGTGTACCTCAAGTAGTCATCATCTCAGCAGAGGGCCAGCTCTTCACACTATTTATTAACGATCTTCCATCAGTCATTGTTCATTCGCGTGTGCTTATGTATGCTGACGATGTCAAGCTTTGTCTTACTTATAAAGATACAGATTCATTTAGTCGGCTACAAGCTGATCTTAAAAACTTTCAATCCTGGTGCCAGTTTAATCTACTAAATCTTAACACTACCAAATGTAAGGTAATGACTTTTTTTCGTAACTCTCCTCAACTGGTCACTTATTTTCTAAACAACAGCTCTTTAGAACGTCTAAATAATATGAATGATTTGGGCGTACTTATGGACCATAAGTTAAATTTTAACACCCATATTTCCACCACGGTCGCAAAGGCCATGAGTGTCCTGGGTTTCATTAAAAGATGGTCAAAAGAATTTGATGACCCCTATACAACTAAAGTTCTTTTTAATTCGCTTGTCCGTCCTATTTTAGAGTATGGATCTTGCATTTGGTCACCTCAATATGAGTCGCACCAGATTAGACTAGAATCCGTTCAAAAGCAGTTCTTGCTATTTGCTCTTCGTGGCTTAAACTGGGATCGCAATACCAATTTGCCTTCGTATTCTAGTAGACTTCTCTTGATTAACCTTCCGTCCCTAACTAACCGTAGAATTATGCTTGGTGTCATTTTTATGCACAAGCTCCTAATTGGTGATATCGACTCGCCTGAGTTATTAGCTCAGGTGAATCTGTCGGTACCATGTAGACGGAGTAGACATCCTTTAATACCTTTATCCCTTAGTCGTTGTTCTTCTAACTATGCTATGCATGAACCTTTTAGGGTCCTCTGCTCTGATTACAATCTTCTATCCCCTGTAATCGGCTCAGAGTTTTCTACTAATATGCTTAAAACATCTATCCTATCCCATTTAGTTAATAGATAGCTATAGTATTATGTGTTTGTCTGTCTTTTCTATTGTGTATTTTGTCCACGCGATTCGTGCCGTGCGTTATACGGCTGCACCTCTCGGTCGGTCGGGTGGGAGGTGGGCAGTTATCTGCTTGGGCTCGCGCGTAACAGGCTTTGTCCTGGTGTCGTAGGGCCACTTGAACGTACTGCGCATAGTATCGTCAACGTTCGCTATAAATCCGGTCCTAAATAAGATGAGCTCCTCGGGACGCCCAATCGAACTACGAAACAACCAAATTTCCCCATTGTAAAGAGCAAAAGATATAAAATTGCATTAACAATCCAGTTTATTACTTATTTTTAAATACAACTATGGGTCAAAAAAAGTCATTATAGAAATTTTAAAAAATTTGTAGAATCGTTGTCAATTCTAATGCAAAAAAATTCAATATATATGTAAGCCTTATTTTCTTTCATATGCTTTGTCCTCCTCTTTCTTCAACTTAACGAAAACTTTTTGGTCATTTCTAGCGATATTTATCTTGGTGTCCTCTTCGGATGGCCAGCTCTCGGGGTTGCTTATTAACGATTTTCTTGAACTTTTCCAGTTGATCGACCTTAGCTGCGGCCTTAAGCCATTCTTTTTTATTTCTTATTTTTGTACTTTTTACCAACGGACTTCAGGCTTTGACCGCCATTTTTTCACGTTATCGGCCACACGACGTTTTTTCTTGAAACTCCTTGGTTTGGAAGTCGGACTTCTAGTGAGTGGGCGTACCTCACGGGAAACGTGGCCAAAAGGAGCCATCCACATTACTTTCGTATTAGGGAAATTACCGCCTTCTTCGCTTCGATCTTAGGTTTAACTTTGTCCGCTTTAAAACCTTGGAATTTTGGACGAGCATTAAATTTAGCACATTTTGGTGCATCCTTCCACTTTGGCTTCGGCTTCATAATTTGTGTTCAATGAAAGACGTTAGTGTTTCTTGAAGTTATTAAATGTTTATTTATTTATATATATATCTAGGCACTAGCACATAAACCAGTGACTAAAAGTTGTCGCAACCAACACATAAATTGGGTGGACCTCGGAGTGAGATTACAAAGGTAGAGATGGGGGCCAAAGACACAGCGATGCACACCCGATGTAGCTACAATTGGTAGATACCAAGATGATCTTATTGGTAAGATCAGATGATCTTACTAAGAATAATGCATTTCTTTTATAGTACAAAATAGCGAGCTCACCAGTGCATAGTTCGACATAGTGTTAGGTCAGCAAAGTACGTCTTTATTGATAATAGCTAACCATAGCAGCTTAATTAACTAGGTCTTTATTGTTTACTGCTGACCATATCAGATCTACTTATGACTGATGAGCCATCGATATCTATAATCGGGTTATATACTTAATTGACATACATTTCCATGTGTTCTATATTATAATTGTCTTAATGTTAGCTTATTTTATATAATCTAAACACCAACATACTCCCGGCCGTTGAACAGGTGTTCAACGTTATCCAACGTTGACCGCAAAATTGCTGGGGGCTGGGCTTACTGCAGCAGGAGTCGGTATGAGATTGACGATCCTCACGGTTGTCTGCTCTGCACCATTGTGTCTTGGGGGTTGTGAGCATCTTCTTATTCCATATACCATCACAAGAACCAATGGTATTGTTAGCGTTCCAGTTTTGCTTAGTTTCCAGTTTTCCTTGAATATTGCTTAGTTCGTCGTAGCTTAGCTGCATCTTTGTGAATTGTGTTGTTGTTGGCGCTACTTTTGTTGGGCCAATGCTGAAGTTGCCAAATCGGACATATGACAATTTCATGTGTCTGTCGTAGTTATACGGTGACCTGTTATTCGTATAGCAGAACTCCTTGCTGTACTCGTCGGGTCTAGAGTTAACAATCCAGTCTTCTTAATAGTGACACCTTGTATATTATCGTCACAGGTCACTGCGAGTTCAATTGGTCTAGTGGTGGCAAAAATCCACTGATTTTGTGATACATGTCGTACCACACGAATGATCTGTTTGTGTGTTGTATTTGGCAAGTTGATGAAGTTGTGTTTTTGAATAGCTGGAACTCACAGTTGCTATTAGCCGAAAACGTCGTTTGTTATCAAAACAAATATATTGCTCGTTGTTGAGCTGATGGCATTGTTCCAAATCGGCTCTTGAGAGCCCAATGTATTGATTCTGTTCCTTGTGACAGCAATGATGGGAATTTAACGTTCATGATTACAATCCCATGAATTCCAATTGCTGGAATGGGTACCAGGTTATACAGTAGCACTGCCTGCGTTGCCACTAATGGAAATGTGACCTTAAATATCACATGATTGTTTGCGATTGTACCTTGTGCCTTCATTAAGCCATATAATTGCAAGACGTCGTTATCTGAACTGGCAAATCCAAACCAAACGGAAGATGTCTCTTCAGTTGGTTCAGATGTTCCCGAAGCTGGCCTGGTGATAGTAGTAACGGGCTTATTTGCTATGATGGCATCTGTAAATACTCGGGAAATTTCGGTTTGAATTCGTTGCAAATTCCCTGCAATAACTGTCATCGGAGTAGTTAACGTGATATACCATTGCAATGCCTTTACCGCATTGTCCTGGACCTTGGTCATGTCGTTCATTTGTTGTTCCATTAGTTTCATCTGATTTTCAATTGTGGCTTCATCTCGCTTAATGATATTTATTGTTGAATCAATTACAGATGTCTGATTT